>NC_052628.1:55345637-55588137 GCF_016161935.1 Mauremys reevesii | reverse complement strand
AAGCACCAGGACTTCCTCCTACTTGACAGATTTTGTAACAGTTGGGGTTTCAGCATTTTAACCAGATAACCTAAGGGCAAAGACTCCAAAGAAAATTTCACTTGTGTTGGGTCTCTAAATTGGTAGAAATGCTACTTGAGACAATCATATATCCATGTACTGCATTAGGTATATAAAGGCATCACAGTCAAAAGCTAAACTGCATATATGAACCATGGACTTTACTACTATCACCAAAATACAATTCAGGACGCTACTCCAGATATGAACTGTCCCCCTACCATTTCAGAGCTCATATCCTCAGTGTGCCAATCACTAGAGAGGAACATGATCACACAGGTGAGTAGGTCTGACATTCCGTCCAGCACAAGGTAATAGTGTACATACACATAAGCAATTACAAGGTATTCAAGTGGCAGCATGATCTGAGCAGTAGGCTATGCTTTTTAATTTCTAGTGATTTAAAAGATAAATACTTGCTAGGGGCAGGATGCAAGATCTAAGGACATTTTTACTATTCTGACAAAATCAGGAAAAATATGACCCAATTCCTGGAAAAAACAATTACATAAGAATGGCCATACTGGATGGGACCAAAAGTCCATACAGCCCAGCATCCCATCCTCTGACAATGGCCAACACTAGGTGCCCCAGAGGGAATGAACAGAACAGGCAATCACCAAGTGATCCATTCCCTGTTGCCCATTCCCAGCTTCTGGCAAATTTGCAGAAATATAAGATCAGGAAGATCCAATTTGTTTAAAGTTGAAATTCCAAGAAATAAATGTTTGACATTTTTCATTAACAGTAAACTTTGGCTTCTAAGCAAAAGATTGTAAAGCTAGATGTCACATGCTTTCACTTGAGACTCAGTGCGTATCCAGGATACCACCAATATCTATGCATCTTTCTCTACTTCTTATTGAGATGAGTACATCTCTGATACAGGAAAATGCAACTCCATTGACTTCAGTGAGGTTGCACCTGCTTACATAAAAAATGAATTTGTGACCCAGTCTGATAGAAAGTGTAACTTCTTGACAGAATCTAGAATCAGTGGAATGTCAGAGAATGAACTGTGTGGTAGGTCGATCTGATCAAAATATTAATTGCACAAAATTTTAATCAAATGTGACTTTTTTCTATCTGCAAACAGTTCACAAACAAATAATTGGCCACAATCCTGAATTGTACCAAACTGTGCTTGGTGCAACTCAGAGGTGGAGCAAAGGTGGCTTTATGTCTCTTTTATGCCCCATACGTAAGGGCATGACTAGAATCTGGGCCAGTCCTAAATATAATTTAAAGTAGCCTCAGAACTCCCCTTTCTTTCTGACTGGTACTATTGCTTTCTGGGCTTTCCATTTCATCCTAACAATGACAGGGCTATCAGCAGCCTTTTCACATGATATCAGAGGACAGCAATGTGGCTGCAGAAGGATATGCATAGCTGTGTGGTGGCTAAAGGTTGTTCCATAAGGCAGTGTTGGGAGTTGATTCCCACTTCAATATTTGAAGAAAATTTGACATTTCTCCTGGGGCTGAAAGATATCTGAAGTTTCTCCAGGAAAGGACCTCCTTCTTTCGTTAGCAACAAATAATGCTGAATGCAGGGTAAAGTGAACAACTGGAACTTTGTTATGCCTCATGCACTGTTCCACCCATATGTCTGTGTTGCATCCAGCCTAGCTCCCTGCATTCCCGGCTGGTGACCCCTCAATAACATCCCTCCAGGGAATATAGCTCTCTGACTCCAGTTCCACTCATCATGATACACTCCTGATGCTTGAGCATTCACCTCCAAACCCAGCCTGTCCCTTTCCTCTTCACTGCTGCTGCTGCTGCTCCAGAGTTTTGGGGCCAGAAAGCCATTGATTTAAAAGTATTCTCCTTGTCTCCCTGTCAAACACCCAATGACAACTTACATAAGTCCCTCCCTTACTTCCTGTTTTTTGGGTGGGAATTCCCTTCTGTGTGTGCGCGCGCGCGCACACACACACACACACACACACACACACACACACACACACACACACACACACACACGACTGTGATGCAGTTGAATAAAGTAGCCCAGTGCCCAGTCTGCAGTACAGTGACTAGAGAATTTGTTTTTGGTGAACTGAGTGATCCCTTTGTCAAAAAGAATTGCACTGAATTGTGATTTGGGATTTGCAAAACATCTTTTCAGTGCATTTCTCCCACTCCCACTATTCAGCCAGAGCTAGTGGTGGCAATGATAAATCCAGGTCTTAAAATAGAATGAAGACCTTGTATTTCACTCATCCTCTGAAGCACATCATCAATCTTTACAATGTTCCAAAGCAGTTAGGTGTATTTCATGACACAAAATGATTTATTTGGATACCAAATTTCTACCAGGCACTTTTTCTGATGTATCAGAACACCAAATTACCCATAAGCACAATATTTGAGTGCTACCTTAATGGGTGAGATACTACATTTCTAATAAGAGTTATCATTTTGATTCTATAAAACAGTATGGACATGCACAACTATAAACATAAGTGACTAAAATATTTTGGAAACCTATGTTTCTTTCTATGTTTCTCCACAAACTGGAGAAGGAATGATAAGCTATACAAATTACCCTCCCACTCCATGGAAGGTTGGCAATATCTTTTTTGCTGGCTCAGTAAATATCTAGTTTAGTTTAGATTACTGACAGGGCAAAGGTTTGAACTCAACTTCAAAATATTTGTCAACCTTGTCTATCTATCCAGTAATGATCACAGAAGCGTGATCCAATAAAAGGATGTTATCCAAGAAGCAGTTCTATACCAGGAATTAATAATTAAGGACTTGAAAAGTAGTATGCCTTTTTCATTTATTAACTTAGGTTGTGTGATGTGGGAAAAGGACTTTTCCAAATCTTTTTAGAACTCTAATGAGCACATTTCAAGAGATTACTACCACCTCCTCAATTTAACCAGCCTCTCAACCACTGCTTCAAGGGAATCACATGAGTACTTGACCTCTAAGATTTTAAGAAGAAAAACAAACTTCATAAAACTTAATCACATTATTTAAAGCTGGAAGGATGTTTTAATGCCCCTCCGAAGCCACCAAGTTCCATTACCTGAAACCCATCAACATAATCCTTCCTTAGGAAGAAAGGAATGAATCAAATTGAAAAGATTTGTAATTGAATTATCCTTAGTCTCAGGGCAATTAGAACCATTTTTATTGGAACACCTAGATATAACCTTGACTGTTTCTAATTAGTCTATCAACTCAGATAATAAGAAAATGTGGTAACACTTTTACAATGTTGTAAATTGAAACGAGTTCCTATTTGTTGATAGTACGTGCACTGTAAAAACATCTATGTGGGAAGGAAGGCTCAGATAGAATAGAGATGAACAAAGTAGAATGCAGAGCTAGGACATTAAATATGTCCAGTAATGAGTAATGAATTTCTTTTGCTCCTTTGTGTAAGGTTATAAATTCACTATCTCAGTCACTTATTTCTTTTTACAACTGGTAAATACTTCAGTTAATTGAAGGTATTTTTTAAATAGCTAATGAACTACTAGAGAAACTAGTACAACAGCCAGAACTGGAATAGCTTAAAAGAAAGATATAGTCTAGCAAAACTTGCAAACTCTGGTCCTATCAAATATAATATTTGATTGTGGTTTGTTTACAGGCAGTTCATATGGAAGTTTGAATTTCAGACAGAGTAAAAAAAGCAAATTCAGGAGTAATACACAATCACTAAAGCAGCAGGTAAATACCATGAAATATAATCCTTCATTTTCTTCTTATATTTAGAATGTTTTTTTTTCTTTTGCTTCTTTATTCTACTGCTTTGGTATGTGAAAAGCGTCGTGACTTTGGAAGATGAGGTGCACTATGGAATTAGCTTTCCAGGGAATCACTGCTGCAGTTATTGTTACTTTTATATTTTTATTTTAAAGAGCATCCCATGCTCTAGAGCTGTAATCTTAACAAAAAAAGATCTTTCATATCTCTGTATTCTCTTTGTCACTAATTTAATGGAAGAAAAGGCTCTTGGACGGGGAAAAAAGGTTGGCTGCCATAGATGAACAGTATAATGTGTTGTCTTTAACGACATCACACATATCCATGTTCTGAAAACATATCTACAGTTCCTAATAAAATTTCATATTCTTAGCTTAAAATGAAATTGCTATAACGAGGCTCAGATTTAAACTTAATACTTTAGTACAGTCACTTAGTTTTTAACAACGTTAAAAACATTTACACATTTAGAACTCTGGAGAAGCTGATGTGCCCAAACTTTGACTCCTCTCTTTTTCTTAGGGACAAGTCTTGCCTTCTCTGTAACTATATAAGAAGCCATTGCCACAGTTGAACCAGTGTAGGAGGTAAACAAATAAGAACATGAGAATGGCCATACTGGGTCAGACCCATGATCCATCTAGCTCAGTATCCTGTCTTCCAACAGTGGCGGTTGCCAGATGATTCAGAAGGAGTGAATAGAACAGGGAAATATTGAATGAATTACCCCTGGTCATCCAGTTCCAGCTTTCAGCAGTCAGAGGTTTAGGGACACCCAGAGTATGGGCTTGCACCCTTGACCATTTTAGCTAATAACTGTTGATGGATCTGTCCTTCATGATCTTACCTAATTCTTTTTTGAACCAGTTATACTTTTGGCCTTTCCAGCATCCCCTGGCAATGAGTTCTACAGGTTGACTGTGTGTAGTATGAAGAAGTTCTTCCTTTTGTTTGTTTTAAACCTTCTGCTTATCCATTTTATTGGGTGACTCCTGGTTCATGTGTTATGTGACAGAGTAGATTACACTTCCTTATTTATTTTCTCCACACCATTCATGATTTTATAGACTTCTACCATATCGCCCTCCTTAGTCATCTCTTTTCCAAGATGAGCAGTCCCAATCTTTTTAATCTCTCTCCTCACATGGAAGCTGTTACATACTCCTAGTCATTTTTGTTGTCCTTCCCTGTACTTTTTCCAATTCTAATATATCTTTTTTTGAGATATTGCAACCAGAAGTACATGCAGTTTGCAAGACATGGAAGTACAATGGATTTATATAGTGGCATTATGATATTTACTGTCTCATCTATCCCTTTCCTAATGGTTCCTAACATTCTGTTAGATTTTTTGGCTGTCACTTCACACTGAGCAAATGTTTTCAGAGAAGTATCCATGATGACTCCAAGGTCTCCATCTTGAGTGGTAACAGCTAATTTAGACTCCATCATTTGTATGCATAGTTGGGATTATGTTTTCCAATGTGTTTACTTTGTATTTATCAACATTAAATTTCAGCTGCCATCTGGTTGCCCAGTCACCCAGTTTTGTAACTCTTTAACTCTTCGCAGTCAGCTTTGGCATTAACTATCTTGACTAGTTTTGTATCATCTGCAAATTTTGTCACCTTACTGTTTAGCCCTTTCCCTTTTTATGAATGAACAGCACTGGTCCCAGTACAGATCCTTGGGTACTCCACTATTTCTCTCTTTCCACTGTGAAAACTAACCCTTTGTTTGCGATCTTTTAACCAGCTACTGATCCACAAGAGGACCTTCCCTCTTCTACCATAACTGTTTATTTTCCTAAATAGCCTTTGGTGTTGGTCCTTGTCAAAGACTTTCTGAAATGGTGAGTCTGCACAGTGAACACAGAATCTTACTAGCTGGAACCCTGTAGTGGGTGTTGCCAGCTGATAAAATTATCACAAAATCTCATGCTACTTGGTGTTTTCCTTAAAGCCTTAGCTCTTGGAGTCACATGATTGTGTAACAATCTCAGCTTTGATTTTAAAAAGTTATTTTCTGTGGTAAATTTTTCAAAAGTGCTTAAAGCACTTAGTAACCAAAGTTTTATCATCTTTCATTTGGACTTAGGAGCCTAAGTCACATAGAAATAGAATCATAGATTATTAGGGTTGGAAGGGACCTCAAGAGATCATCTAGTCCAACCCCCTGCTCAGGTGCTCTTGAAATTTTGACCTTGACTACTCACAGTTGCAGAGAAGTGAAGGCAAATAAAATACCCCAACCCCCCTTTTCCCCTCTGTTATGTGGTTTTGGTTAAGGGGGAAGACTTTGTTCATATAATTAATTTTTAAAAATATTTTTAAAAATACAGTATGTAATAGGTTTATTCTTCCCCAAAAGAAATGATTATTTAGCGGGCCAGCAGCAACCATATCAGAACAAGCCAATATGCGTGCACACATAACATGGAGGAAGAAAAATACAGTTTCAAGCACTTAACCAGGAATGTGACATTTTTTGTACTAAATTGTCGATTTAAAAAAAAATTGTATTATGATATTCAAAAATGTCAATTTTGGTGTAAAAATTCCACTAAGGAATGCCCATTTTTCCCCTAAGAAAAACAAGCCAATTTTGACTAAAGTAGTAATGGCATCAAAAGCACATGGAAATTAGAATTTTCCTCATGTTTCCAGGAAAAAAATAACCACTGAGTGTAAATGGCACAAACTGAAATGGATAGCATCCAAAATTGTGAGACATTAAGTTTCAAAATTTACATAAAATTTTCAAAATAAAGTGATCAAATTTTGCATAATTCTAATTACAAAAAACAAACAAACAACAACAACAAAAAAAACAAGTAAAAGCCTATTTTAAAAATAATTACAAATACACTTTGATGGTATCCTTTAAGGTTAGCATTCATTTTTAACATGATCAGATATGGTATGCAGAAATTATACTATGATCTACATAAATAATAAATGATATGCTACATTTGCAGTCCATATATATATATATATATATATATATATAGATATATAGATATAGATATAGATATAGTGACTTTCATCCTGAGGGATCCCAAAGTGCTTTATGCTAATGGTACACTGTGTGAACACACACAAGTTGTTATAGACACACATTCATTACAACTCATACTGAAATACAGCAGATGTGCTTAACAATGCTCAGAACCACTAAACAGTTTGAAGTGGGAAAGAACATTTTGTATGATAGAAACTGCGAGGGGGAACTTTGGCAGGTGGAACAAAATTACCCAAACCTGGGAAGTATTAGGATGTCATGATCCCCCAATACCAGTCTTTTTACTTTACACCTGTCTCATGTCATCTGCTGTCTGGATGTCAGCTGCTCTCAGCAGCCACTCATTACATTTAGATGAGGGGCTTACTGAATTTAAAGGTACTGCAGGTACTTTAAGATATCAATAACAGATGGGAGTTTTATTATTAATGGTCTTAATGTCTAAGAGTGGCTCTGAAGAGTTGCAAGGAAAACAACAAGAGGAAAAACATTGGTGGAGAGTGAGTACATTCTCTAACCAGAGGAACATTAATATGCCACTTTTATTTTCTTCTACTGACAAGGCTGTAGTGAGGTAAAAGTGCCTCACTGCATTAAAACCTTACCTTAAGGTTAGCAGACATCAAGCTGTGGCTAAGGCATTAAGGAACAATACAGTTCTAACCAGTAGAGAAAAATCAAAAGACAAGTTGCTGAGGAACTATATGTTTTACATTGTAAAGTACAGTACCTTAAACTTTGCTATTGTCTTCATTAAGGGTTAGATGTAAATATCAGGCTTCAAAACAGTGCAATTAAGTAATAGTAATAAAATAGTGTAGCAACAGAGAGGAGTACAGAAATATATTAACATCTAACACTGTCAGCAAAAAATGCTAGAGGACACATTTATGTGGACACCTGAGCTGGTGGATTTTTAAAACGATGGTTTTAGAAGACACATGTGGCACTCAGGTGAAGAAAAAGGAGATCCAACATCTCCTAATCCTCAAGTAATTTAATTTCTATTATATATATATATACACACACACACTCACAGAAGCCAAAGAGAGCTATAGAACATGTATGAAGTAGGGAAGTGTTTTGAAGATATGTGTGTGTGTGTATTATACCCATAACATTTGTTAAAGGGCTAAGATTGCAAAGTCAAGCACTCAAAAGTTAGTTTATGCCAGAATTAAGGGGCTGCCTGTTTATATATGTTATGCTCATGGTTTTAAAAAAAAAAAAGATACCAAAGAACCTCACACTCATTCAGTGCACAGCACAGACAGCAATCACAGAATAGATCGGTAACCAGTATTTCCTTTTATGCTCATCATTCAGTATGTGGCCCCATGATTTATTTATTGCACATCATCCAAGCCCTGCACTGAATCCAAAATTAATTTTCTCAGGGTTTTCATCATTCATCACTATAATATCTGAATGTTTCACAAACAATTGGTGAATTTATCTTTGCAACATCCATATGACACAAAGGGGTATTCATCCTCATGGAGAATTGAGGAACAGAGATACTAAATCTAAGGATGCCAAAAGTGTCCACTAGTTTGAATTCCCAATATGAGATGCCCAGAGTCTGATTTTTCAGGGTATTTTGTAGTTCATAGCACCTTATTTATACATTTAAATCACAGTTCCCTGTTGAATTCAACTGCAATTTAAGTGTTCAGTATTTGTGAGAAACACACAGTTAATTGCCACCAAAATGTTGGTTTAAGTGTCTTGCCTACCATCATATAAGAATTCCTTTGTAGATGGTGGGGATAGAATGCCACCTTGGAGAATGGCAGTGAAGTGCTTTAACAGTAAAACCATCCTCTCTCTTCCTGCAAGCCCCTGTCTCCTTGACTATATATGATGCAGGGGTCTTATAAGCAAGAACCCTTAAATTCCCTGAGCATAGCTCATCCTGTGCCCTGAGTGAGGCAGGGGTCATGTGGATGTCAATAGGATTTGATCACATAATTAAAGACTGTATCATAATGCAGGTTCAAAAATAGGCCAAATTAAAGTTGCACCATTAGGCTGTCACACACATATGTGTAGTCAGTACGACCTAGTGGTCAAAGCAGGAGTCTGGCCTGGTGGTCAAAGAAAAATCAGAGGGCACAATTGGAGCCATGGTTAGGAGGGAAGCCAAGGGTCAGAACCAGGAGCCAGAGACACAAGCCAGAAAAGAACCAAAGGACAGAGCCAGAGGCATGGCCAGGAGAAAAGCCACTGGGCAGAGCCAGGAGTTCAGAGGGAAGCAGGAACTAGGGCTGAAGCAGAGCAGGCAAGGGTTGGAGCAAAGGCTAGAAAGGGAGTAGGCCTTATTTAGCTGCAAGCATGGATCACATTGAGCAGCCACTGTGATACTGTCGCTACAGGGCTTCAGTGGTGATCTGTTGGCTCTTCTGACCAACCAGGGAGAACAATCACTTAGTAAATATTTATTGGGTCCAGCAAAGCTCATTGGGTTGGCACAGAGGCAGCTGAGTTCATGACAGTGCCTGCCCTCCTCTCCTACAGGCAATTGGCCCTGGCTCATCATGGTATCTTTGGTGAAATTCCCACAGAAGGTTGGAAGTGTGAAAATTTTCTTCTGGATCCCAGGACCTCTCTTCTGACCTGTTCCCCTTCCAGTCTATCAGATACTGGAGCTTCCCTTGGACCCATCAGGAGTTGAACGGCTGATGGACTTCTTGTAGCCAAGAATGCAAAATATCAAGTATATTTAGAAGATAGAGGTGAAATATATAATAGTAATTAATGTTGTAACACAGGACCTACAAATTGCTATGGTAACTATTTGATGTAAATGTTAGGGAGTAAAAGAGAAACTAATGAAAGTAGCCTGTGAAAAATGGGGCACTCCTAAATTAGTGAGGTGTGGAAGTAAGGTTAAGGAAAAAGGGGTTGGAATCCTTATGCATATGTATGAGCTTTAGTGGGCATAAACGTAACTCAGGATAAAAGGAGTTGCCTGGCCTATGTTCTGGGAAAGAAAACATCAGGAGATGCTAGGATGACAACCACTGGTGATGAAGATAACGACTAATACTCTAAGGTCCCCTAGCGGGACATGTGAGTGAGGCTAGTCATAGGGCTAAAACATTTTGCATTCTCTTTTGATCTGCTATGCTACTTAAACGTTTATGGGATTGTTTATCTGCGTAGTGGATTTGTTAATAAAGGGACTTGTGATGAATTTCAATTGCATCTTGTATGCTCCTAGGGTCTCTCATTCCAATGATACTGATGATAATATTCCTGATACTGTAGCCCTCAGGAATCTGAGCTACTCTGGACCACTGTCCTCTAAGAGAATAATCAGTACATCAACCAATAAATAAGGCTACACTGTGGACAATTACTGGGAGTGGGGTCTACTTGGCTCAGGAAGCAGTTGTCAACAAATGGTTTGAGGAGAAAAAGATGAAAGACAAGATGAATCTTGAGGGATTCTGGGAACTGAAGACTGAAGGCTGGGTTTGTTTGTTCGATTATTTCAAAAGGACTCAGGAGGTATTGGTGGTCAAGCTGGGCTGAAAGGTGGCTGATTCTCAGGTTTCAAGTTGAGAGCCAAACCTTATCCCCTACTGCAAGACTAGGGGCAGCTTGTCACTTTCAGGTGGCGTAATACTTTTTTGTTTCTTTTGCAGCAAGTTAGTGCACCTGAGTTCTGGTATGTTTGCTGTAGATGAGGGACCAGGCCCATGACTCTGGGATGGCAAAGTCTTTGTGCAACTCTGGATGGAAATGGGAGTGAACAACAAAATTTGCAAAGAATAGGGTGTGTTGAGTTGAAGTGGGGGTAGAGTTGTTGTATGTGAACTTAGCCAAATACAACCGTGAAAACCAATCATCTTAATGGAAATTAAAAAAACAGCAGAGGTATAGCTCCAGGATCTGACCAACTCTTTCAGTTTGGCCATCTGTCTGTGGATGGTAGACTGTTGAGACGAGAGATTTGGGGCCAACAAGGCAGAGAAATTCCTGTCAGAACCAAGAAATGAATTTGAGGTCTTGATCCGAAATGATGCATGTCAGCATGATATGGTATCAACAGATGTGCTCAAGCAGTTTCATGGGTAGACAGAACTGTACAGCAGGGAATAATATGGGCCATTTAGGTCAGGAGGTGCACTACAGTGAGGATAACTGAGTGCCCTTGAAAGCACAGTAACTCAAAGTCCATTGAGAGGGTGGACCAAAGATGCACAGGTACAGGAAAGGGCTGAAGGATTTCTCCATATGAGCACAGAGGTTGTATGACCTAATATAGTATTTGACATTAGTTCATAAGGTTGGCCACCAGAAGTACCTAATGATCAGGTTCTAGGTTTTAAATGGCCAAAATATCCTGCCATGGATAAGTCATGATACAACCTTAGCACCTGAAGCCGGGAATTTCCCTTGGGAATGTAGAGACATTCCCCAGGATAAAGGAAGTCTTGAAACCTTGAATCCAGGGAAGCACCAGTGTTCCTTTTAGAGTACGGCAGACTGGGCCACAAATGGATCACTTGGAAGTAAGGAATAGATAATGGTCATCAGGTGGCAAGGGAGTGTCTTGCAGACAAAGTGGGAGTATTTAATGATGGTGGTGGGAGCTTCCTGCTCTACTTCACAGTACTCATCCTTGGACACAAGGCATCTACCTTACCATTCTTATTCCCCAGATGGTATGTAACCACAAAGTCAACACAGGAGAGGAAAAGGGCTCAATGAATCTGATGTTGGCTGAGCCATTGTGTTGGCTATAGATGCTCCAGATTCTAGTGATCAGTTCAGACTTGGACAGAAGCATAAGCTCCTTCGATGAGGTGCTGCCATTCCTCAAAGGCAGCTCTGATGGCCAGGAGTTCCTTGCCCACACATCATAATTTCTCTCTTTGGGAGTGAGTTTCTGTGAGAAAAAGATGCAGGGATGAAGTAATTGGTGAGGGATGGTAAACTGCGAAAGGACCGTACATATCACAAAGTCTGAGGTTCAACTATAAAGGTCTTTGAGGGATCTGGATGGGTCAAAATGGGGGGAGAAATAAACATACTTTTCAAGCACAAACACAACCAGATTGGGCAAGTCACAATCTTGCCATTAGTATCAAATAGATATTTGGGGAAGTGAGCGGCTTAGTGACTTTCACTGCCAGCCCTAAACTCAGGATTGGCTTGACCAGTTTGCTGGCCAAAGCGGAAAAGTTTTCAGCATGACTTCCCCCATGTTTCCCTCAAAGGCTGAGTACAAAAACACCCCACACAACCTGCTTCTGGCTAATCAGCAGAGGAAAAAAAACACCAACCAGTCAGAATGAAAAAAAGCCCCAGCATCTGCCCCTACAACTGACCCTGCCTACATGCCATGATGTTGTGCTAGTTCTCTGGAAACTATTGCATGTTAATATATGGTAACCCAGCTCATTAGAATTCACATGCTCTGGTCATTATCATGAAAAAAAAATAGGAACTCATTTTTCCAGCAGTTGCATAAACTTGTATTTCATACAGATACATTACTTTTTCATGTACTATTTAAAATCTTCTGTCTTTTTTGGAGATGCTATTATAACTGCCATTTTTCTCCATTTTCAGCTTTGTATTGTGTTACAGTATTTTAGTGTTATGTAAAATATAGTCAAGCACCTCAAAATTCAAGCTCTTATATTTCAGGATTTAGTCAGAGAAGAGATGCACATAAATCTATATGACCAGAAGAGATAAGTAGATCATAAAAGAGTCAATACACATCATAACCCTGAACACCTAACACAGAGATATGAGACTGTTACAGATTATTATGGCATGGATGGCATGAAAATCTATGCTAAATCTATGCTAAATCTCAGATTATACTGCATACAATGACCCCCCCTTCTAAAAATAACATAAAAGCAAACCAAAACACAAGCCATGAAGGCTTAAATTCTCTCCCAATATTGTCACTAAAAGATAGAGTAGTTTAAAGTCAAACATTATGTGAAGTGCTTTAGATAGCTCTTATGAAAGTCACTATAGAAATATCTTATAGAAATGTCACTCTGTTGTATCCTACCATATTTAAGAATTAATGACAGTAGTACAGCCACGAGAGTTGAAGATTTACTGACGTGATCAACCCCATCAATTACTACTCACCAGCAGTTAATAAGGCAATCTTGAGAAAAGAGACTAGGAGACAAAGAAACAAACATTATTTAAAAAGGGCTGCATTTAATATCAAGATTTTTTTCATTTTGAGAGATCCTTATATGACAGTATTTTCTTTTTAATAATAGGAGTCTTTCATTTAAATGATGCAATCAATATGCCACAAGCGGTTTCTTTCTTTGGTAGGAGGAGTCAGCAGCTCCAACATTCAATTGACCTGTTTCCAAATAATCTACAGGAAAAAATGAAGATTAAGTCCTCTAACAAGAGCAGTTTTCACAATCTAGCATACAAAGAGAAGGATTCGGTAAAAAGATGAGAGGGGAAGCCGCATTGTGCTGGCTCACTTAAATCTTATTTCCAATTCACTAAATGTGTTATTTGACTTGGCAAGTGAGCTGGTATGTGTATTAGATCAGCAGGGAGCCTAATCAAGGAGATGCCAAGTTTGCTACAGCCCCTCTGTGCAGCATTAGCCTCAACTAGTGACCTTAAGCAAAGTGGGTGGTTGAACCCAAAAGAGAATAGCATTAACTTTTGCTTGAAGTTCAGCCTGATTTGAAGTCTCCTTTTGTGCGTTATTAAAAAAAAAAAATTTGCAAAAAGCATTCAACAGAACTGAATCTAGTCTGCTCAGCACCATCTTCACAAGCAAGGCTTTACAGAAGCTCGCCTCCATTAATGCTGACACATGCAAAAGAAATGAAAAGCATTAACTCAGCTAAGGCACTTGATTTTGCAGCTGCAGAACAATTCACTTTATAACCTAGTAACTCTAGGATTTTTTTCCACACAGATAAACTGCTAATTTATACAAGTACTTTCAAATATTAAAAATTTTACAAGTAAAACAAAAACAAAACACACAAAAGTATGTGATGTTAGTTCTTTATACTAGAATTTTATAAGTCACAAATTCTAGAATGCAGATTTTTTTTTTAATTCCTCCCCTTATACAGGTCCAAACAGTCCAAACAATGTAAGCTCTCCCTTTCTATTTGCACATACTGAGTTCCATTCTACATTCACAGGTTTTGTAAACAAACTTTACTCTTTTTGTCTGGTTTAAAGATTTGCAAGTTTCTCTTAAACCTATGTAAACTGAGAGAAAACACTATTTTTTAGTAATCTTAAGAGAAACATTATTCATGGATTTAGAGGTTGGATGTTTTGGTCGTCCTGTAGTTTCTTGCTCTCATTTTAAATCCTTTGCTACATGTCTGCACTGTGGCTCATTAACTTGGTTTCCAGTAACATCAAAGTTTATATAACACCCTTTAAAATAAAGTTTCGATGATTCTTTCCCCAGGTGTAACTGCCTATGCAATATTCTTGTAGGTTAAAGACTTTAATCAGTGAAATTATTACCAAAGTACTTGTTATAAATAATGTTATCAGATTTCTCTTACAAATTTTCTCTGTTTTCATTATTTTTCCTCTCACATTTTTACTGTTTCTAGGCCTTTGAGCTAAGATCGCATGCAGTATCAGTTTAATATCTGATCTGCCATTAGGACACTATATCTTGATCTTGCAGTGGGATGAATTCAATTGGTGTAATAGTCTCTCCCTCCCGCTTTTAAGTATTATGCTCCTACATATTCTTCTTCACTTCATTCTAACTATTTACTTAGTTCCCAAGTTTAAACATAGTTGGCCATCCCACTGCAAGAGCATGAAAGCTTTTCCCCAGAACCTGTTTCCACTACTTTCTGTGAATCAGTGAGTGCCCTTGGCAAGAGATTAATCACCTTTGTGATGATACTACATGGAGGGCCAAAACCTAAACCCAGCATACAGCCTGAAGTAGCCAGGATGAGCCTGGAAAGAGGTACAGGGATGGGAGTGGGGAGGAAGTGGGGTTATGGAGAAGCTGTAAAGCTACTTTGTGCCAAACTACTGTTATAATCTTCTCTCTCTTCTGTGGGAGGTAGGACAGGAATGTTTCCATAATGCTGCATTACCTCATGATCCATGCTCACTGCCAGCCAGGGAGAGCATGGAGGACAGAGCACTGAATACAGCAGCGTCACATTCAGGTCCCGCCTCCCCTGGTGGAACCATATTAGTGTTGCTGCCAACAGCTCCTCCACAGCCACAAAGAAAGGGGCTGGATTTGCTCTGGAGAGCATACCCTGGAGAAAATCTACATAATTTGGGTCCCCTACTCACAGGGCTGGCTCTAGGTTTTTTGCTGCCTCAAGCAAAAATTTGGCTGCCCCCCACCCCAGCCCTGGGTTCTCACCCCCCCACACACTAGTGCCCTCCCCCACCCCCTGCCGCCCCAGCCCTGGGCTCTCCCTCCTACCCCACCCGCACCCCCTGCCACCCCAGCGCTGGGCTCTCCCCCTCATACCCCACCCCACTCTCACCCCCTGCCGCCCCAGCCCGGGGCTCTCTCTTCCCTCCCCACCTGCACTCCCTGCCACCCCAGCGCTGGGCTCTCCCTCATACCCCACCCCACCCGCACCCCCTGCTCCCCACTACCAGTGCTGACTCTGCCCGCTCCCCCCTCGCCTCCAGCCGGTCCGGTGCTGGCAGGGTCGGGATAGGCAGTGGGGCTCCCAGGCTGTGCCTCAGCCCAGAGTCCCTCCAGCCAGGGCTCCTGCCTCCAGGACCGGCTGGGACCTGGGACGGCAGAGCTGGGGGACCGCCCTGGCAGGGGGCTGAGGAGCCGGGGCAGGGCAGCCCTAGAGGGAGCGGAGAGCCAGAGAGTGGGACGAGGGCCACGCATGGCAGTGCCCCACCCTCTATGGCCCCGCTGCTGCTGCTGCTTCTGTCTGCCCTGCCGCAGTCCCTGGGCAGCTTGGGCCACTTCGTCCAGCCCCAGCTGCGGCCCCAGCCCGAGTGTCCCCCACTCAGAGCCTGCCCGGCCCAGCCACAAGGTGCGGACGCTGCTCCCCAACGGCGCGAACTGTGCCCCCCATGCACAACACTCTGCTGCTGCCAGGGCTGGCTCTAGGCTTTTGCCACACAAAGAAAAAAAAAAGTCCAGAATGCTGCCCCTGAAAATGTGCCACCCCAAGCACGTGCTTGGTTTGCTGGTGCCTAGAGCTGGCCCTGCCTACTCAGCAACTAGTCCCAGTTGAAATAGGCTTTAATCTAGACAGTTATAAAATGTCTTTTGTTTTCCCTATAGAACATAACTTCTTTCATTATGCACTGCCAGAAAAAAAATGTGTTCCACTAATAGCTTATTACCCTTAGTAATAAATAGCAACAATCTGTACTTCTATAATGCCTTTTATTCAAGGATCCTCAAAGCATTTTCCAAGCATATCATTCTCCCAGCAATCCTATGAAGTTCTGTAGGTATATTTTATATGTGGGTAAAATGAGGGATTGAAAGGTTAAATGACTTTTCCCTATTCTCCCACAGTCTTGCTGAGTGATCATAGGCCGGCCACTTAAGCTTCTTTGCTTCTCTGTTTACCCAACTGTAAAATGGGAATAAAAATATACAGTGCCTTTAAGAGCTACAGAGAATTAAATGCTTGTGGTGCTCTTGGAGAGCACTGGGTAAAAGTCATTATGTTGGCAAAAATTATGATGATTATTGATTAAGGTCATATAGCAAGTCAGTGCCTGAGTACAGAATGGAATCAAAGAATCCTGATTCACATCCCATATTGTACCCAGAATTGATCTTCATCAAAAACCTTGTGTTGGTTTACTTCTTAAAAACAAATGGCAAATTATTAAAAATTACTGCATTTTAATATGGTAATTGTGAATTTTATAGAGTCAGGAAAACTGAAAATGGTCCAGCCAATTTTCACTGGTAATAGAAAGTAAGAATGATAATCTATGACCAAAGTGTGAGTGTGTATGTAAAGTTTTAGCTTGAAATAGATTTTTACGCCTGATTTACAAAATCCCAGGAAAAAAAGTTTGCAACAAAAATGCTAACCCAGTTTGACCTACAACAGCACTGCTAGGCACCATTGACATATGAGGACAGTATTATACCAGAGAGCCATATAAAGAGGGTAAAACAAGGGGTTAAAAGTCACTCCAAATGTGCTGAAAGGACTGCAGGTACCTCAACCTTTATTCTTTAATTGGGAGGAGAAGAGCTTTTACTAAAGACTGAGTCTACAATGTAGGCCGGCAGCCCAACTGGGCAAACCCCTTGATTTGTGCAGTTAGTAGCAGTTCTATTCTAAACTCTTTATACAGACCCTTTTTCAAACCCAGGATACATTTTCAAAAGTAAAAAGGTATTTTACTAATTTTTTTAATGAAACTTTGACTGCAAGGAACACTTGAAGTTGGTAATCATTTGCAGACTCCTTTCCCCTTCCTCACTGCAGGATTGAGGGTAATTGCACAGCTGGCAGTCAGCACAGCTCTTATTACCAACACCAATTATTGGTTTAAAAAAAGGCTACTATTACTATGTGGCTACATTTCTTCACAGGAGACATTTTTTAAAAAGTAAAACCCTAACCTTTCAATAGTAAATGTACCTGTTTTTACATTTTAGTTCAAACCTTCAAATGAAAGGAAGCCATGAACCAATTTACCTACACTCTCATTTAGGAACAGAGTTTTAAAAAAGTAATGTTTAAAAAAAAATCCAAACCTCCTCTCATGTGATCTTGCTGGCAGGCATCATGCTTTGGAGAAAAATCCATGACAGAAAGAGAGCAAGCGAGAATATTGAGTGCAATAACTGAAAAACATCTGTTATTCTGGATTCCTTCACAGGCAACAAGATAATAAAAACCCTAAATCATTTAAAAATTGAAGCAAGGATTAATTGTCTACCCAGCAAACACTTAGGCTAGTATTGCATGTAAATATTATAATAAATATGCAATGACGACCAATGATGTAATGCCAAGACACAGTTAGAATTGCAGTGTGGAAGAAACAAGAAACTGATTCATTTAATTAATCAAATAACATAGCTGGATGTTGAGTGGGGAAGGATAATTTTTTGCCCAACAATAGCAATTCTAATTATACAGTGGTTGCTATTAAAAAGTCAATATTTACCAAGAGTTACCACTGATTTATTGGAGGGACTGCTGTAATGCCCTCTATTTAGTATAGGAATTAACTGCAGTATCCATATGTCTACACTACGAAATTAGGTCAATTTTGTAGAAGTTGATTTTTAGAAATCGATTTTATACAGTCGATTGTGTATGTCCACATTAAGCGCATTAAATCGGCAGAGTGCATCCTCATTACCTTGGCTAGTATCGCCTTATGGAGCAGTGGGTAGCTATCCCACAGTTCCTGCAGTCTCTGCCACCCATTGGAATTCTGGGGTAAGCTCCCAATGCCTGATGGGGCAAAAACACTGTCGCAGGTGGTTTTGGATACGTCGCCCCTCCCTCCGTGAAAGCAATGGCAGACAATCGTTTTGTACCCTTTTTCCATGCAGATGCCATACCATGGCAAGCATGAAGTCCGCTCAGCTCAGCTCACTGACACCGCTGCTGTTGTGTCCTTGGTGCAGCTGGTAGCAGACAGTGCAGTAGGATTGCTAACTGTCGTCATACACTGCTTCCGCTGCAACTCTGCTCTGCTGCTATTCCCTCGATAGCAAATTTCTCCAGGTTGTCTGAAATGGGCTATCGGATACGTGTGTTCTTCCTCAGGAAATGTGCGCGGTGCTAACCGTCGTCCTCCACCGCAACTCTGCTCTACTGCAGATGCCATACCACGGCAAGCATGGAGCCTGCTCAGCTCACCACTGCTGCTGTGAGCATTGTAAACACCTCACGCGTTATCCTGCAGCGTGTGCAGAACCTGCAAAAGCAGGCAAGGAGGTGACAACAGCACGATCATGATAGAGATGAGGACATGAACACAGACTTCTCTCAAAGCATGGGCCCTGGCAATTTGGACATCATGGTGGTAATGGGGCAGGTTCATGCCATGGAACGCTGATTCCGGGCCTGGGAACCAAGCACAGACTGGTAGGACTGCATAGCGTTACAGATCTGGGATGATTTCCAGTGGCTGCGAAACTTTCGCATATGTAAGGGCACTTTCATGGAACTTTGTAACTTGCTTTCCCCTGCCCTGAAGTGCAAGAATACCAAGATGAGAGCAGCCCTCACAGTTGAGACGTGAGTGGTGATAGCCTCCTGGAAGCTTGCAACACCAGACAGCTACTGGTCAGTTGGGAATCAATTTGGAGTGGGTAAATCTACTGTGGGGGTTGCTGTGATCCAAGTAGTCAATGCAATCACTGAGTTGCTGCTATGAAGGGTAGTGACTCTGGGAAATGTGCAGGTCATAGTGGATGACTTTGCTGCAATGGGGTTCCCTAACTGTGTTGGAGCAATAGACAGAATGCATATCCCTATCTTGGCACTGGACCACCTCGGCAGCCAGTACGTAAACCGCAAGGGGTACTTTTCCATGGTGCTGCAAGCACAGGTGGATCACAAGGGACGTTTCACCAGCATCAATGTGGGATGGCCGGGAAAGGTGCATGACGCTTGCATCTTCAGGAACTTGGGTCTGTTTGAACAACTGCAGGAAGGAACTTACTTCCCAGACCAGAAAATTACAGTTGGGGTTGTTGAAATGCCTATAGTTATCCTTGGGGACCCAGCCTACCGCTTAATGCCATGGCTCATGAAGCCATACACAGGCAGCCTGGACAGTAGTCAGGAGCAGTTCAACTGTAGGCTGAGAAAGTGCAGAATGGTGGTAGAATGTGCATTTGGACATTTAAAAGCTCGCTGGCGCAGTTTACTGACTAGGTCAGACCTCAGCGAAACCAATATTCCCATTGTTATTGCTGCTTGCTGTGTGCTCCACAATATCTGTGAGAGTAAGGGGGAGATGTTTATGGTGGGAGGCTGAGGCAAATCACCTAGTGGCTGATTACGTGCAGCCAGACACCTGGGCGATTAGAAGAGCACAGCTCGGCACCCTGCACATCAGAGAAGCTTTGAAAACTAGCTTCATGACTGGGCAGGCTATGGTGTGACAGTTCTGTTTGTTTCTTAATGAGAACCCACCCCCTTTGTTGACTCTACTTTCCTGTAAGCCAACCGACCTCTCCCCTTCGATCACTGGATTCAGAGGCAATAAAGTCATTGCTGTTTCCAAATCATGCATTATTTATTAATTCATCACACAAATAGGGGGAAAACTTGCAAGGTAGCCCAGGAGGGGTGGTAAGGAGGGAAGCACTGGGTGGGGTGTGGGAGGAGGGAAGGACAAGGCCACACTACAGTTCAAAACTTAGCCAGCCTCTGTTGCTTTCGCAATCCTCTGGGGTGGAGTGGCTGAGTGCCCGTAGGCTCCCCTCCCCATTCTTGGGCAGCTGGGTGAAGAGGATATGGAACTTGGGGAGAGGGCAGGCAGTTATACAGCGGCTGCAGCGGTGGCCTGTGCTCCTGCTGCTTTTCCTGCAGCTCCACCAGATGCCTGAGCATGTCAGTTTGCTCCCCCATCAGCCTCAGCATTGCATCCTGCCTCCTCTCAGTGTGCTCCTCCCTCCTCTCATCGCGTTCATTTACTGCTTTCCTGGACTCTGCCATTGTTTCCTTCCATACATTCTGCTGAGCTTTTTCAGTGCAGGAGGACTGCATGAGCTCTGAGAACATGTCATCATGAAAGTAGGTTTTTTGCCTTCTAATCTGCGCTAGCCTCTGGGATGGAGATGATAGGGCGAGCGTAGAAACATTTGCAGCTACAGAAGGAAAAAAAGGGAGAGTATTCAAAAAGATACATTTTATAGAACAAAGGGAAGACTATTTCACACTGAATCAAGCGATTCACATTACATAGTATATGTACTTTTGGTACAAGGTCGCATTTTGCCTCTTAAATTGAGTGCCTGCTAGTTTGGTGTGACACATATCACATGCTCGGCTGGGCAACAGAATTCAGCTTGCAGGCAGCCATGGTAAGGCAAAGGGTTTCGGCTTCTTCAACCTTCATAACATGTGGGAACGATTTCAGACAGCAGTGCCCTCTTTTCCCATACCAAGCAAAGCCCATTGGGTTGGCCATTTAAAAGGAGGGGCTGCGGTTTTAGGGTGAATGTGCAGCACAATCCAATCCTCCTCCACCCAATTCTTTGGGATGATTGCTTCACCCCTCCCTCCCTCCCACCATGTGGCTAGTATCAGGGAAGATCCCTGTCAGCCAAATGCGAACAGCTCAGCATGAACGGGCCTCCCCCTACCGCATGGCTAACAGCGGGGATGTTGCTTGAATGCCACCAAAGCCCGGGCCAATTCGCTGCAATGTTTTGTTCTGCAATGATTCCAGATTATTTGCTACTGGCTTGGCGTGGTAAATTAATCATTAAACATGCTTGCTTTTAAACCCTGTATTATATTTACACTCACCAGGGGTGCCTTCTCCGGCTTCATGGTCCGGAAGCCCGTCTTGGGAGGATATTGGCTCCAGGGTGATGAACAGTTACTGGCTGCCAGGGAGAAGGGATTCTCCACTTGCCTGTTGTGCTCTATCCTCAACCTCCTCCTCCTCATCAACATCCATAAAATCCTCATCCCTGTTGCATGAGACTCCCCCCTTGCTGGTGTCCATGGACAGTGGTGGGGTATTGGTAGGGGCCACCCCTAGAATTGCATGCAGCTCATCATAGAATCGGCATGTATGGGGCTCTGACCCAGAGGGACTGTTTGCTTTGTTTTTTGGTAGGTGTCGCAGTGCGTGACTCACCACCGCGGCGCCTCCTGCTGGTCGTCTCAGAGAATTAGCATTTCCAGCCTCCAGAGTGCCCTCTTCAGGCCAGTGTCCCGCTGCCGCTGGCCCCCTATGTCCCTCTCAGGACCCAGTGCCCCTTGTCTTTGGGGTGCTGCCCCCTGGCAATACCCCCAGTCTCAGGGTCTCCCCACCCAGGGGAACCCCCAACCCTCTATCCCCACCTTGCCTCAGTCGTGGGCTACTGCCAGTCACCATCTAGTCCCCGCTCACTGGAACAGACTGCAGTGTAAAAGTCACTCATCATAGGCAAGGGGGGTTTGGACCTGCTGCCTCTGCCTACCCGTGGGCTGCCCCTTGCAATCCCTGTACCTAACTGGCCTTCCACTAGGCCTCAGCCTGGGGAGTTTCCAGGCCGGAGTTTCCCAGCTCCCTTGGTCTTCCCCCAGCCCTGCTCCACTCCAGGTACCTTCTCTCAGCTCCCTGCAGCCAGGTCCCTCCCTCTCAAAGCTAGAGAGAGTCTGTCTCTGGCTTCTGGCCCCAACCCTCTTATAAGGGCCAGCTGGGCCCTCATGAGGACAGTCTTGGCCTGATTGGGGTGTGGCCCCCAGCTGAGGCTGCTTTCCCCAATAAGCCCCGCTTTTCCTTCCCTGCCACAGCCCTCTCCCCAGGCTGTTTTAAGACTTTTAAGGCAGGAGTGGGTGACCACCCCTGCTACAGTAGGCTTGCCTCAGCTCCTTAACTTTCATGCAGCACTGCTTTGTGTCCCTGTTGTAGCCTCTTTCCATCATGTCCTTGTAGATTTTGGCAGATATATTGGCATTTTGTCTTTTGGAATGGAGTTCTGCCTGCATAGATTCTTCTCCCCATACAGCGATCAGATCCAGTACCTCCCATGCAGTCCATGCTGGAGTTCTTTTGCGATTCTGGGACTCCATGGTCACCTGTGTCAATCAGCTCGCCACGCTGGCCAAACAAGAAATTAAATTCAAAAGTTCCTGGGGCTTTTCCTGTTTACCTGGCCAGTGCAACTGAGTTGAGAGTTCTGTCCAGAGCGGTCACAATGGAGCACTCTGGGATAGGTCCCAGAAACCAATACTGTCGAATTGCGTCCATACTACCCCAAATTTGACCCAGCAAGGTCAATTTTAGCACTAAACCCCTCGCCGGGGAGGAGTACAGAAATCAATTTTAAGAGCCCTTTAAGTCGACAAAACAGGCTTGGTCGTGTGGATGGGTGCAGGGTTAAATCGACCTAACGCTGATAAATTCGACCTAAACTCGTAGTGTAGATCAGGGCTTAGATACTGAAGTGTGGTAACTCATCATATACTGGCAAACACCATGGATGCCTAGGTGGCATAAAAATCAATCATCCCTTAGGTTACAGATATCATTGCCAAGTCATTTTTTTATTACTTATGTACAATTAGCTAAGTGCATTGAGAGATGGGGAGGGTCTATATATATTTTTAGATTCACCCATCACCATAGTATCTGACTTGCCTTGGAAACAGATATTGGCCACCTGTAGAGGTGGGATATTTGATTTAGCTGAGTAGTGCTTTGTTTCAGTATGGCAAGTCCCTTCCCAAAGTTATTAAAAGATATTATTTTAGGGTTTTTTTTTGGTGGTTGTTTAGTTGGGTTTTTTGGTTTGTTCATTTTTCTCAATGTTGATATAAAGATGGACTGGAGTACCCCTAATCTTTAGGAAAGACAGGATCTGAAACCAAACTTCGCTTCTGGTGTCTGTCTGCATATATGTCAAAACAAAATCCTGGATCTTAGCATGCTAGACTTTGGGATAGTTCAACTCTGGATCCAAACTTTTTAGGTTGGGCCTTTTTCTAGTAAATAGTTATTTAATGGGTAATCCTGTCCTATTAAAATCACCAGAAGTTTATTTGGGGAGAGACTCCTCTTTTCAATGCTCTTAAATTGCATTAGTGAAATAGAGAAACAGCAAATGAATATTGTTGACCTGGTGACTCTGATTGGTGTTTCACATGCTCTGATGCCAGAGACTTTCAAATCTCGTGCATCTGGTGGACACTACTTTATTTTGAATTCATTTTAAGGGTTTGGAGAGGGGTATATGAAGACTGAGGATTTTGTTGTGTTTCATTACAACATACTGTTTGAGACTAGGATGTGGGTGGTTTGGCCTAGTGGGTCAGGCATGAGTCAGGTACCCAGTGCCGAGGGAAATAACCAGAGTTAGAAGCTGGATGCCGGAACCAGAGGTCAAGTCAGATCAGACCCAAAAGTCAAACTTTGTAACCCGGAGTCAGGAAAGGCAGGAGCAGGACCAAAGTCCAAGGAGGGAGTGAGGCTGGGGCAGGACTGGAACAAGGCAGGAGCAAAGAGGAACAAGGGCAAGAGCAGGCACTAGTACAGTCAAATGCTTTGAGAGCCGATGCTCCTGGTAGTGGTCTTGGAGCAGTTCTGCTGATCCCCTCAGTCAACTGAGCAGTTGGGCAAATCAGGAGGCACAAACGGGGCCCAGCCGAGCTGTTTAGACTGCCTGGGGGTTGAACTAGTAGATAAGCAGACTAGCTGCGGGCCCTTACTTCAGATACATTTAAAGACATTTTGAAGTTTCTTTAAAAATAATTTTTATATAAACTGTCACAGCTTGATAGTCCTGGACATAAGATGTCTGTCTAAAATCTTATCCTATGTAACATTGCCCAGTGTGGCTTTAAACCATCTTCTCTGCTTTGTGATGAACTGATGGATGAAATGTTACTATTTTAGTACTACAGTGAAACTATAAAACAAGGATTTGGATGCAGTGTATGTATTTGTCCCACTGCCTGCAACTTAAATTTCTCTCTATGCCTTATAAATAAATATGCTGAAAGGATTAATAAATCTATGAGGAGTGAATATAATGGTGATAGAATATTTGGCATTCTAAAGTTTCACAGCTAACAGTTAATTCTGTACATGTGGCTTTATGGACATGTGGCTTTACCCTAGTGTTAGAACAGTCACAAAATACTTGTGATAGAATTCTCTCTATTTTTCTCTAGCCTTTGGTCAAGAATAGCTGCAGACTCCAGAGGCCTTGAGTGTAACTTACATGAAAACTATAAGGCTTCCATGAACAAGCTTATGTCTTGAACACATCCAGAATTACTGCTACAAAAATGTTATTCTTTAAATAATGAGTATGTTGACCATTTAACTTGACAGTCCCTGTCACACTTCATCAAAGACAAATTAGCATGGTTAAGGTCACCAAAAGGAAACTTTGAAAACAAATGTTTTCATTTCTTCTGATCTGGTACTTTTCCTACAGCATTATATATCACTTTAGAATTGCCTAATTAAGAGTGATGCCTTCCTCCTATTCCACTTCTACAACACAAGCATTTGCCTGTCCCAAATTTTTTTCTATATACAAGACATCAGGAATTTGTTAATTCCTAGTCAAACAAAAATAGTTTAAAGTTTTATTAATGACTTCCTAGATTTAATTAAAAGGGAAACTTAAATTTATGTTTTCCACAACCACAGTCTGAAAGCACCCCTGTATTCACACCCTACATATTGTTGTAATAACCATTTGTAGAAAATGTACCTTGTGAGGTATCATTTGAAAACTAATAACCTGGTGGTCAATAATATCATGGTGAAATGTATGTGGCAACATTATATGTAAACTTATGAAATCCCTCTGTATGATGTTCTTGGCACATGTTCAAAAAACCACACAGCCCTGCCCAGGCAGAAGTATCCTGAACAAGAAATGTATGCTTACCTCAATTTACATATAAGTAGTAAACAGAATCCTTAAGACAGCAGGGAGAAGAGATGACAGGAGATAAAAAAAATTTGCAACTCAGCAAACACAGGTGAGAAGAAAGAACATGAAGTCTCCTTTCCCGGCAGACTCTGTCACCTTCTTTACTATTTGAATTAACTTTGCTTTGAAGGGTAACCACAGAAGAATTCACTTCAAAGGTTTACTGGATTACAAAAGAAAGGGGCAGAAAACCCAGAGTCTCTTTTTTTTCCTCCACCTTGTATGATAAAGAAATTAGCCTGTTGACTTTGCTGGGAGATCCTCACTTGCGAATTTGGTCAGCCATGTTTGCTGGGAACACATGGTAAGAATTTTACCATGAACCAAGTCTAGCTTGTTAAGTTTTAGCTACTAGAAAGCATTTTTTCTTTATTTCGTCAACATTTCTGACTTTACTACCTGATACTTGAATTCACTTGAAATCCTACCTTCTTTTGTTAATAAACTTGTTTTATTTTTTAATCTAAACCAATCCAGTGCCATGTTTAAACTGAACTATTTGAGTGACTCCAGCTAAAGTAGAAAACTGTTGAATAAAGGCCTTTACAGGGACAACAGGCCTTTAATATCTGAACTGTCCAGGAGAGGGCTGGACAGTGCAGAACACACATTTTTGGGGGAAAGTTCAGGACTAGGAGAGTGACGGGGTCACCTGCAGGTAATAACCAAGGTCGCTGGAAGCCAGAGTATGACTTGTGTGTTGCTGACAGGCTGCTGGGGTAAGCGCTGCAACTATCCACAGATACTCAGGGTGTGACCTGCATGCTGGTAGGCTGTTTGTGAGTAGACCAGGTTGCGAGCTACAACAGCAAAGCATTGTGAGGCACTCAAGGCTGCAGTGTAGGTGGTGACGCAACCCCTCACTGGTCTGGATTGCACCCCGGAATGTGACAGTGGTGTAGACAAAGCAGGATGAATACACAGCTTGTTAGTTTAATTGAGATTTACACTTTAAGCACTGGTGTAACAGTTTTAAGTGAGTCTCAAGTGTGGTGGCTGGGAACAGTCATAAGAAAGGTCAGCGTTTTATTCTTTTCTGTTTGTTTATTTTGGGTAAGGGAAATAGAACAATAGTAAAGTGAAATATGAGCACCAGTGAAGCAACTATAAAGCTAGATCAGGCCAGGTCAGAGAAAGAACAAAAAAACCAGAGTGTGAATACCAAAAGTGGCAAGCAGACATGACAGCCACGGAGAGAGAGGCAGAAAGGCAGCAGCAGTGGGCCCTGGAAGCTGAGAGGCAGGGAGAGGAGAAAGCAGCTCTTCTCCATGAACAAGTCATGGAGCAGAAAGACAAAGAAGCCCTAGAAAAGGAGAAGGAGAGATAATATTATCTGGTCATGATGGCAAAGCATGGGCAGATCCCACAGTCCCCAGTCACTCCCTCCGTCCAAGGAACACTTATCTAGGACAAGTTGTGCCATGCACAGAAAGAAGCAGACTGTATCAAAGATTACTTATCACTTAGAAAGTTTATTTGAGGTTCATAAGGCTCCAGAAGACAAGTAAGTCCCCACATTTTCACATGATTTACAAATCCCCATTAACTGTTTCCCCTGTGTTTTGAGAATTTTCTAATTATTATTTTTGAATAATAAATTGTAACAACTCCTCCAAAATAAATCTGCCAGTTGGATTAGGAGCCTCACAGATCTTGCAACTAGCAGTTTAAACTATGGATGAACCAGTATAAAATCTGTTTAAATTTTTTTTTTAAATATAATGATTTTAAAATATACGCTCTCCACCTGATTTTTCTGCAAGTAGATGGACTCTGCTAATAATGTGAGACTAATATATGTTGGCAATCTGTATGATTACGATTGGACTTGTTAAATCAAAATAATCCTACTGCTACTCCTTTTTCTTTTTTACTGAGTGATTCATGTTCCTCTTTTTAAAATTTGAGGTGTGATAAATGAACTGTGTGAAAATTAAGAAAAAAAAGTATTTACTATTTACTCTCTCTTTTCTGTGTCTTAATAAATTCACATCATACAGTAGTTTCGAATAAGAAGTTCAAAAGAGGTTAGAGATATGAATCCACTTTAGAGTTTGGGGCATCAGCTCATTAAGGGTAATATAGCAGGCTTCCAGTTTGAAAAAGGCACTGACTCAAATTTGTATGATTTCACTTTCAAATTTCTTTTATCTCAGCTGCTGCTACTTCAACAAATACAAGTGCTTCAGATATAATAAGCAGACTAATGAGCATTGCAGCTGATTACTAAAATATTGTAATACTTCCCAAGGCATAATGACATTTTTCAAAATTAAGAAAAAGGAATATTTTTTCTTCTTTACTGCCATAGACTATGACCTACAAACCCGACTTTCTACCGAAGAAAGCAGTCGCTCACTAGGACTAATTTTGCTTTTAAAAGAGTTTTTATTAACTTTAGTCTGAGCATTCACCACAGTTTGACTTTTTTCTTTTCAAGTACAGTGCATTAGAATGGACTATTTGATGTGTGGAGTTGGCATCGTAATGATCACCTCACAATGCACTCTATACAGCTTTTGCAAGTCCTGATTTTCCTATGTCATAGTTGGGTGAACCTTATAAAAAGAACATTTTCTATCAGTTTCCTGAGATGTTTGGGAGACAGAAGCTCTTTAAGTAGCACATGTAAAACAGAGGATGACATAGTCACTCCTGCTACAGCCTCTTTATATCATGAAAAAGGAGTCAGAGCAATGTAAAGTATCAGAGGGGTAACCGTGTTAGTCTGAATCTGTAAAAGCAGCAAAGAGTTCTGTGGCACCTTATAGACTAACAGACATATTAGAGCATGAGCTTTCGTGGGTGAATACCCACTTTGTTGGATGCATGTAGTGGAAATTTCCAGAGGCAGGTATAAATATGCAAGCAAGAATTAGGCTACAGATAACGAGGTTAGTTCAATCAGGGAGGATGAGGCCCTCTTCTAGCAGTTGAGGTGTAAAGTGTAGAGCAATGTAAAGTTGCTCTAAAAGCCCTCCCCAGCTAGGGAAGTATTCCTCCAGCACAGGCTCTGTAGAACACAGCTGTAAAGATCACCTGGCAAGATCTGGCATAGGGGTGTGTGTGCTGATGGCCAGGTTCGGGGATGGAGAGGCATGTTGGGAAAAGGATGCTCCACCACACAATGCTTCAGATTTCAGGCAGTGCTGCAGCCCCTATGGCATCCTGGGGAGGATGCCACACCTGAGACAGGCCTCCAAGGCTGTCTAATTACACCAGTGGCCTTTCCAGCCTGCTAAATAGCCCAGGATAAGGAGGGAACAAAGATGGCTTAAAGCCACCTTATCTTTCCTTTGCCCTAAGCTGCAAGTTCTGGGCTGTGCTTCAGAGAGGCATTTCACAGAATCTCACCTAGAAACTCTTA
This sequence comes from Mauremys reevesii, assembly GCF_016161935.1. Taxonomy (NCBI): domain Eukaryota; kingdom Metazoa; phylum Chordata; order Testudines; family Geoemydidae; genus Mauremys; species Mauremys reevesii. The sequence goes on along the minus strand of NC_052628.1, from coordinate 55,559,362 downwards.
GAGGGAGTAATCATGCCAACAATTGTACTAAGTAACAACTCGTGAATTGCATTTAAGAGTCAATAAGTCAATAGCCCAGTTCCCAACTGATTTCAGTAGGGCCAGGGCTTGCTCGTGTCCTATTCTAGTAGTTCTAAACCTTTCCAGACTACTGTACCCCTTTTCAGAAGTCTGATTTGTCTTGAGTACCCCCAAGTTTCATCTCACTTAAAAACTACTTGCTTACAAAATCAGATATAAATATATAAAACTGTCACAGCACGCTATTACAAAAAATTGTTTACTTTCTTATTTAGTAATTATATGTTAAAAATTAATCAATTGAATATAAATATTGTACTTAAATTTCAGTGTATAGAGCAGTACTAACAAGTAATTGTATTAAATTTTAGTTTGTACTGATTTTGCTAATGTTTTTTATATAGCCTGTTGTAAAACTAGGTAAATATCAAGATGAGTTGATGTATTCCCATAGAAAACCTCTGCGTACCCTCAGGGGTACATGTACCCCTGGTTGAGAACCAATGTCCTATTCAACTCAAGTAGGTCTGACACATGTGCTTAAGTGCTTGATTGAACTGGGTCCATAATGAGGAAAGAGCACTCCACAAAACCCCAACATGTATAAATCTATGCTACTTTATATTTTAAAAAACAAAGAAAATGCACAGTATGACCCACAATATGAGACATCTGTGGTCCTCAACAGCAGAGCAACTAGCAGCATCTCAAGGGCCTCGTCATGTAATTCAGAGATTTTTTTTGGCTCTCTTTCATTCTGTGTTTGAAGACAGATTGCTTTACAAGGTACATCAGCCTGAAGGGAATAGCAATTTCCTTTTTCCTCCACAACAAAACAAATGTAACTTTTTAAACTGTTTATCTTTGATCAAAACTATATTACTTACCACACTAAGTAAATAGCTCTATAATTTGTCATAGAAATTATTGCTTCCTGTGGCTATTTTGGTGTTTTTACATTTACTTGGCAATTGGTAATGAGAGCTGATAACCTCACCATTTGTTTTTTATTTTTGTAACGATCTCAGAAAAAACATTTTGAAATATGAGCTGTTCTTTTATGTTCTTAAACTACCATGCTGCCAGGAATTATACCTGACTTCCTCACTCAATAGTCATGGGAACTCAAGCAACAACCACAACCCACACATGCAATACAAGAAACCACACAGAACACATATATTACATTTCTGTGGTAATGCACTCACCAAGAAAGGCCAAAGCAATGCTTCTGGACTGTTGAGTGGGGGGGCGGGAGGGAGAAGGAGGGAAAGGGGAAGCATGCCAATACAAAGTTTTGGAAAAGGAAGTATACAAGCAAACTCTTATATTATTTGACCTTGTAAAACAATTTCTGCATATTTTTGCTACTTTTCTAAATATTTTGAAAACTTGTCTTTTTTTAATGCAGCAACTTGTTTTCCAAGTCATCTTCAAATTTTATTCTCCAAGATGCATAGAGACTAATCAAACATTCTGCTCCTCAGTCCTATCATTCTTGTGTCACTCTTGCTTACCTTTTTCTGCCATTTTTCTCTTCTGCTTTCATTTTCTAAAGGTGTCATCATCTGAATCATACTGTGGCATTATGAATCAACATGCTACTGTTTATTGATTACAAGCTCTGAGCCAGCCATCCCTTTTCCTTCAGTTCTATGCAAAACAATGCATTTGATCCTTTCAGGTCACAACGCAAACATTTCATATCTTCTTCCATCTGGCTCCAGGGGACCTTAAAACTAGTGTCTGCAGTTTCTTTTATCCTTTACCCACCCTCTCCCCAAATTTGTTAATTAGGGCACTCCAAATGTAATCTAATTATTCAGACCTTAGGAACATATATTCTAATGTATCAATCTTTTTGTATTCTTTAAGGCTCTGTGTCAATAATGCTGTTGGAAAAGAGTGTATTCATTATTTTTCATATATGATGCAATTTTCTTCTTGTTCTTTTGCCTAACTGCAGTAGTTTCAACCATCTCAAAAGGCTTATGCTTTAATTTTTCATTTTACTGTTTTTCCTTTAATTCTTCCTGACACAGTCCTAATTTCACCTCATCCTCATTTTCCTCTCACTCTAGTTCTTTACCACTGAGGACTCATAATTTATTGAAACAATGTTGGGACTCACCACCACAGCACCTCCTACTGATCGACTCCAGGAATTAGCTCAGTCCAGTGGAGCGCCTTCTGCCGGTGGTGTCCCATCCGTCATCTCGCCCTCAGTTGGTGAGTGGACCCAATCTGCTCCCAACCTGCGGCATCCTCTTCAAGCCACCGCTCTCCAGCAGTGCCCCATAGTCCATCCTCACCCCCTTCCGGGGGGTGAGTGTGGAAATCAGCAACAGTCTTTGCACTGGCCTCAGTGACCAACCACAACCTCCAAAGTCTAGCCCCTTGTCACAAGGGCCAGTTGCAGTTTGTTTCAGCCCCCTACTGCATGGCCAGGTGCAGTATAACGGGGAAAGGGGGGACCCAGGCCTGCCCACTACTCTGGGTCCCAACCCAGGAACCCTTTAGTGGAAGCCTCCCTGCCCTCCTTCTTTCTGCTTGTCTATCTGTCCCTGGGCCACTTCCCCTTCGGCCCCTTTGCACCAGCTAGGCCCTTCCCTCAGGGCCTGCAGCCTGGCAGGTAGTAGCTGGAGTTCCCTTCTTCTCCCCTGATCCTGCCCTGCACTGCGCTGTCCCAGGTGTTGGTCTCCTGCTCTGGAGATAGACGTTCCCACATGAAGGTCTGGGACAAACTGCCTGCTGCTATTCTGGGCAGCCTTTATATATGGCCCAGCTGAGCCCTGATTGGCTCTCAGTAAGCCCTTTCCTGATTGGCTGCCAGCCTGCACAGCCTCTCTGGCCTACTCTAGCCTCCTCTCACATGGGGGTGCGGAAGCCACCCCACCACACTTATCTTCCCACCTGTGGAGGCCAAGATGCCCAGCAACAAAAGTCCCTTATTCACTGTTTAATGATTGAAAGGACCCTCTTCTTGCCAGTTTCTGAATACACTGCCTACACAGCACTCTTAGGCCCTCATCATACCAGGCAGAAATAGAAAAGTTGCATAGAAATCAATCCTAGGTCCAGATGTGGCAATGGAAAACTCTACCCCATGTGAAACTGGATTCAGTTTCTGAATTCTGGTCTATTCATTTCAATTAAGTCCTAGTTTATACTAGAAAGCTATGCCAGGAAACCCTCCTTGCATAGACACTGCTTTTGCCAGTATAGTTTATATCAATTCCCCACAAAAAATAACAATACCAGCAAAAGCTATACTAGGGCTTTTACTGGTATAAAAATGTTTAAAAACAAAATAAAATCAGCACCTTAACTGACATCACGATGTTGGCAAAACTTTTAACTTTAGACCTGACCCATGTCATTGCATTGGCATATTTTTTAATAATACCTTATGTTCTAATACTCATTTTTTTGGGGCCAAATCCTGATGTTTTTATCATTTATATTTTATCAGCGAACAACATCCTCAAAACAGCAATCTCTGAAATTTCAGTGCATCATTTTATTTTTACACTAATTAGTTTTTATTTGAGTGATAACATTATATATTAATTCATCAGTATAGTCATCTTTAGAAATGCTTATAGCAGCCTCTTCTGGGGGAATCCCAATCTCAGCTGGCTACATGCCTCCATTCAGCTGTTGTTCATTAGCTAGTAACAGTGATCTGCCACAGAGCTGCCTGGCTCTGATCATTTAAAGTCTTCCAGGTCTTTTTTCTTTCCTCCAAAACAAACCCTAAAACCATCTCCTTAGCCTCACAATGCCCAGAAATATAAACCTAGGCATAACAATGTATAATGAATCTGGATTTTTTAGAGATGTATTAGACTGGGGATTTTGGGTACAGAGAGGTTATGAAAGAAAATTCTCTCACTTATTCTGCTACATATTTTTAAAAATGTATTTATTCACTGATGCATGCCAAGGTTTTGAATGATAAGAGACCAATAGAAGTACTACCATAAAGCAGTTTCTTTAGCTCCATAGTCAAGTGAACTATATACAGTTTCTTTTTTTCTTGAACTTCCTTCAGAGATTTTCTTTTTTTGGAGGGGAGTTTTGTAATGATTTAAGGAAGTCAAAAAGAACTGTAAAGTTCAATTTGCTTGCCACGTAATCAAGATTATGATGTAGATTGTAAAACAAATGACAAGCACATCAACATATTGGCCCATAGTTATAAATAACAATAATATAATGTATTAGAGCATTAAATACAAACTTTAAATTTTAGCTCAGGACACAAAAGTTACCTATATTTACTATTCAACCCACGTCTTCTCTCACACACACTATATATGTTACAACACAATATTGGGGTATGCAATCCCAAAGCATACACAGATTTGGCTAAAAATGATATTCCTGGATACTGAACACATGCTAGCCACATTCACACCAAAAAATAATAAAAAAATAAATAAAAACAACCCCAATCAAAACCACAAGGAAAATCTTTCAAACTTTGTAAAACAAGCAGCTGTGCACATGCTGTTGTCAGGTCCCCAGCTGTGCCTTCTGTATAGGACCATGCAATACCATCTCCAGATTGTCAGGAGAATGTATTAATTTTGCACCATTTTCTGTTCCCCTTACAGTCTTTGTCATGAAAATGAGAATGTATAATGAGGAGAGCATGAGAGGCATTAACATTCTGTGATAACTCATTCCAGTGTCAAAGATAACGGTCACATAACAGAGAATGACACGTTTAACCAGTCTCAAGACCGATGTAGGCATGAGGATTAAAAAATGGCAGTGTGTCACTTCATTGTCACAACCATTTTAAAAGGATATGCTCACATTCCTCCATCTGTATATGAGATAGCTGGTAAAAGAAACAGAAGATTTTTGCAGAAAGAATTTCATGTGTCATGAAATCAGAAGCTCCAGAATATTGTTCTACTTTTAAAAGTTACAGTACCCACAGTGTTTTGCACTGAAATACCTTTGTCTAACACTGAATATGGATTTACTCCCATGGCCTCCAAATGGATGTTCATGGCTGGGTTCATACTTGTTCTGACTGCCAATTTCAATTCCTTTTGTGACAGATGATTTCTAATATTTAGAAGATGCAAATTTTTTGGTTGATGAAACTCAGCCTCTGTATACCACAGCTCATCCTCCATCCCCTAGAGTAATTTGCAGCTGGACACAGGTGAACAGAATGAAAGGAAAATGCTGAGCAAGAAAAACACCAACAAATTTGGACATCTGAATTCAGCTAAATAATTGTCAGTTGAATTTGTGTGGTTGAACATGTAATTCACCCACCCTGATTACTGCCAACTGCAGCAGCAGCTGCTCTTCCTGGCCCCTTCTCTTCCAAAGCACAAGAGGATAGAGTAAAAGAAGGCTTCTCCAAAAACTGGGAAGCAGCACTCTGTTCCAATGGTCTAATGATGCAGTTAGTTTGTATCATATAAATGGGGAAAGAGAACCTCTCTCCCCCACACTTGCCTCTTGGGGAATAGGGTAGAGAAGATTAAGCTAAGAACCCTGACTCACTCCTTATCCTGCTCTGGTAGGTTCCAGGTTCCCATCACCTACTTGTATTCATCTTCAGGAGGTTTGGGAACAAGTGATGATCTGATGGCCTTCTAATACCTCTCCTCTCCTGAAGTCTTCAAAAATGGCTGGTTAGCTTGCTCTCTCAAAAGGGGATGTCTAGGTGACCTGCAAAACCATACTGCTTTTTCCAAGGTGCCAGCAAGTAAGACCTGCTTTCCTCCAAATCTTCATATATCTGAGATCTTAGTCTCATCTCCCAACACTGTAGCAGCAGGAAAGGAAAAACGCTTTAAAAACTGTACTGGAGTTGAGACACCCTATGGTGGTGGAACTGTAGACTGGCCATTCATTCTGTGGTTGAGACACAGTCCAGAGTGCACTGGCTTCCCGAAACCCCTATTCAGGTGTGAGAATGGGTATTTCCTTATACTCAGGGTACTCTCTGGACAGCACAGCTCCCAGTCCTTGGTTAAGGCAAAGACAGTGTCCCCACTCTTCCCACTTCTCTTTGGGTTAAAAAATACATTATTTTGCTAGAGGTCAACCTCCTTCTTGGCTGTCAAGGTGAGGACTCACACAAGCAGAAGGAACTGATCTGGGTTTGGTAGGAGGAGTTGGTGCCTACCTGCGGAGTTTCTGGGGCTTCCAGAAATGGACACATGGGAAGCAGTAACACCACCTGATCACAGAACAGATGTGCCAGCTGGGAGTTCCTTATCCAAATATATGCCTCCAGTTTGTTCCCAACCCTCTAAGGGGAGACAGCAGATATCCCACGGCTGCTAATTCTCTCCTTTTGAGGGAAGATGGATGGCACTACTGCCAATAAATAATAATTAATTGGTCTTTTGGAAAGTTATATTATTCAGGATGCAGCAAATAGTTACTTCAACATTTTCTGGCAAAGAGCTCTCAAGAACTTCAATTTTCCTTTGTTGTCACTGCAGATTCTCCATTCTACTCAAGTTACAGAGATGTGACACTACCCAGCTAAGAAGACCATATGCAATGCACACACTGAACATATGTATACTTGTTTGACTGGCCCATGAGCCCTTTTGCAGACATGAACTCCTGTCAAATAACTTCTTGTCTCTGTTCTGTCCCCTTTCCTTTTTTTCCATCACCACAAGAGATGCAATGCTGCATTACACATTAAGCTGTGCAGTCACCAGAATTAGACAGCATCCAGACCCCTATTTTGACCTAATTGAACTACTGCTCTCAGACATCCAGGCCAGAGCCAACAGCAGCAGTAAGAGGACTCTTTCTATATCTGCCATGTCATGAGGAAGATGAGCAAGCTGCCTGCCCACAAGAAGATAAGGGATTTGGAGGAGCCCTACCATACGTCACAGCCTAAAGATAGAGAGATGATGGTGGTGGGATGGGGGGGGGGGGTAGGGAGGACGATAGCTAGCTACAGGACAGGGGCAAGAATCCAAATATTTGAATGTCATCTTATTCTTCTATCAGTATTATTTATGCAGCTGAATAGAGTGAATTACAACATGAGTCATCCCCCAAAATACCAGGGTAACACACACACACACACACACACCCAGACAGCCACACATGCACACTTTCACAGAAACCTGATTGAAAGCAGTCTGAAAGGAAACAAATGTAATTTGATTTTTTTTAAACTCATCAGCGATGCTATAGTTCCTATGAATAGACTGATCTGAGTTTCTAAATATCTTTAACCTTCAAAAGATGATTAGTGAGTGATTTTTTGTTGTTGTTGCACAAACGGATACGTTTCCCAGTAAGTTTTGGAAAGAGGCTGGTAGTAGGTGCAATTAATTCAGCACATATCATTTAGTGCAGTCCTCACTTCTTTCACAGGAACCCTTGCCAACTGATCCAGGCAGAAGATTGGCTTTGGTTTTGTAAGCAGCTGCTCATCTTCCCACTTAGCTGGAGGTAAGTTGTCACAGTAAGCAGCTGCTAAAAGAGTGGGCGGGAGACACCAATGAGCAGAAACAATGGTGATGATAAAAAAAAATAAAGGAGCAGCAATCTCACTTGCTTCAAACAGATTGGGTTGTGTTACATCTCATTTCCCTAAAAAGAAATGGTGTGACCACAGGTTAGCCTTGAAATACACAAGCTCTTGGAAACTTACATAACTCAGGCAAGCCAAAATTAAAACACAACAGAAAATAACTCTACTGCTGAGTTATTATTCTACGGGTCGGTGTTCTATGATGGTGGATATTGCATAGGGTTATTAAGTTAATGACTGCTGAGTGCAGATATATCCTCATTGGATTCTGCTTTGAATACACTAAGCCTGAACCCCCATTACATAAAACAACAGTGGGTACGAGTATCCTCGGGCTCACAGCTAAGTAAACAAAAATGGGGAGGAAATCCAGAATTAGGCCTTGATCCTGCAAGCTGGATACACCCAGGCAGACCTTTTGTACTTGTGCAGAGCTCCATTCAAATTGGGGGTGGGGGACTCTCTGTAGGCACAAGGATCTCCCATGTTGATTCACTTACAGGACTGAGGCCTTAGATGGGGAGACTGGGGGTGTCCCATTATGACATAGGTACAATTTCCTGCTTTTTAGAAAAAAATAAAATAAGAATTTTTGGGGAAAACAAGCACAGAAAAAGGACGCCAACCCACTAATTATTTTGAATACATTGCCAGTGGCAAATTGCATTTTATTAAAATATCAACATATGCACACTTAAAACCCAGGCTCCAAAAAACAGCCCATTTTTCCTCAGTTCCTATTCTTCCCACCAGTACTCCCAATCCATTCTTTGGCCTCTAGCCCCAATAATGCAATACATCTGCTACCCCAAATTAATCAATTCTCTGAAACTCCAATCATCTGATACTCTATATTGGCCACACTGTTCATTTCCCCCTCACCTCTCCAATCACTTCTCCTAACTCCCATCCACTGTCCATCCCCACAAGGGTCAACAGTCTGTTCTTTAGATCAGTTCATATGTTGTAAACACCCCTCACCAACTGATTACATTCTCACTAGAATACAGCTCCCCTCTCTCACTGCCACCCCCCAACCCCTGCAAATCTGTACCCTGCAGGCCTTCCCAAAAAAAACTGACACAATTTCATCTCCCCCCCAAATTGATCATCTGCCTCCACCTTCCCATGAGTTAAACTTACAATGTTTTCCCCTCTCCCAGCAAAACAGACCCTGAGTCATGTCCCACCCTCCACACTGCAGCAAAACTGATTCTGTGCCTTCCTCCAATTTACCCACATGGCTTGTTCTCTCTCTTCCCTTTAGAGGTCCTCAGCTGCTGCTTCCTCCTTCCCCATGATAGGTCTGTGTCATGTTGTGTGTGAAGAGGAACATGGCCCCAGACAGAATTAATAGCTTGTCAATCCTGCACCTCCTGCAGAGTCCTTTGTGCGCTCATTGGACAGCGGGAGCAGCCATAGCTCTTCTTCATTCCTTCAATACCATGGCAAGACCTCAGCTGCCTAATGCTAAACAGGCTCAGCCAGGGAGTCAGAGAATTGCCAACCGAAAGTGTTCAAAAATCATGAGATGGTCTTAAAAATCATGAGAATTGAACAAAAATAATGCAATTGGGATTTTTCATTTTCCTGCTGATTTTTGAGCCTTTTGGTTAAACCTGGGTTACATTTTCCAGCTTTTCTCTACAACCATGAGGGCTAGAAGCTAGTTTTTCCAAAAATCTTGAAAGCTGAGATGAACATGAATCCAGATATTGTCAGAGTTGGCAACACTCAAGCGCTCCTCCAGGAGATGGATTCTGAGTGTTAAGTAGAACCCTACACCACCTCCCTGTAGTGATGGGCCTCAACATCCTACCTATAGTAAACAAGCCACCCATTAAATGCTAGCTGCAGGGGCTGCTTTATTTTGTGCTGTGCAACATCTCTCCCATCCCCACAATGCTTAAATGTGGGATGCAACGAGTGACAAACCCCCAAATGAAAGAAAACATTATTAATATAGGAAACATTTTCTGTATATGACTCTCTGTAATCTCAGTTTCATGATCCTCTAGTTCTGATGTAAACAATTTTCTGAATAAAGATGATGAACAGACACCAGATTTATGTGAAATGTAGGGAACTATGGGACTCAGAGGAGTGACATTTCATGAACTAAAGAGTATTTGAGAGGTGTGCTGCATAATATCATGGCATTTTCCATTGCAGATCGTAACACATCAGCACAAGTTGGTGAATCAATAGTTCAGCCGTTCAGTTCCGATAATCAGATAAATTCTCAGATTCAAATCTTATCCCACTATTTCCAAAATAAAAATGTGAAAACCTGACAGAGCTTGGGTTTTTGAGAAGCTCTCCAACTAATTTTTGACTTGGCAAACTTTGAACAAGTTTGCAACCCCTTTTTCTCTGTAATTAAAACTAATTTGTTTCAATGATTTTGTTTTTAAGAGAGATTCAATTAAAAACAGGTTTTGCTAGTTTAAGGGAAGTCTGTGCTCTCTCTTAGGAGCAGAAGAATTAATACTGAATTAATCTAAACTGGCACAACTAGGTGGCCTACATACAGCGTATGGATTGCATCCATTTTTTTCATTAGATTGTGTCTCTTTTCCCTCCCTCTGATCCTCCCCCCTCCCCATTCTTCTCCATTCTAGCATTGTTTTTCCATCTGATTTTTTTCACTCTGCCCCTTGTTTTCTCCACTAAGAGGAATGCAAACAATATAACAATGCTTAGTTGCCAACATGACAGATACCTTAGAAATATCAAAGATTGAATGTTTTGGTGTGAATTTCAAACCTATACTGTTCAAATGAATTTAAGAGTAGCACAAGTTTGGACATCCTTGATCTAAGATTTTCTAGCTTGCAACAACAGGAGTTCTCAAGCTTTTTCATAATCTGGACAATGCTTTAATAGACAGATTGTCTCAAAGTCCATTTTCCTTCCCCATTTACTGTCACACCAGGCACCTCACTCCTACGCAATCTCTGAGGCAACTACAGCAATTGCTGTCATGATAAAGTAAGTAAGTATTTATGCATTTTATGGTGATAAATGGTTTGCTCGCTCTGAAAAAAATTAACCACAGTGTCAATTTTAGCTCATTTCAACTTCTCTTTCCATCTGTTATTTATTATTTTTTTAGGGTACGTCTACACTAAAACAACAAACCAAAAATATAAAAAAAACCACCCCACACAACCTCACAACACACAACCGAAAACATAGCAGCGAGTCTCAGAGCCCAGGTCAACTGACTCAGGCTTGTGCTATGGGGTTAAAAATACCAATGTAGCTTCCTCACTCAGACTGGAGCTCATGCACTGAAAACTGGTGAAGGGGAAGGCCTCAGAGCCCGAGATCCAGCCCTGAGCAGGAACATCTACACTGCTATTTTCAGCCCCATAGCACAAGTCCAACAACCCCAGTTCAGTTTATCCAGGGTCTGAGAATCACTGCTACATTTCTTTTTCCAGTGTAGATGTAACCTTAGTTTAGAAGGCCCCAATGGAGGTCAGGGTTCCATTGTACAATGCTGTACAAAACACATAGCAAGATCCAGTCATTGCTCCAAGAGCTTCCCTTCTACATAGACATGTCAGAAAAAGGCATTGTTATAATTTTATTTTCCTTATTGATTTTCTTTTCATTATACAATTTTACATAAGGGAAACTGAGGCAGGGACAGCAGAATCAATGTAGGTGGAGGTGATGGGGCTGATCTAAATTTCCATCCCAAGGTGTCATTTTGCAACACATTCTGGGAACAAGTGTTCTCTGTAATCTGTGTGCACATGCAAGGAGTGGAGGCTAGAGAGGGGATCTGGAGTGGTGTCTGGGATGAGGCCAGGGAGCAAGTAGCAACCAGGTTGATTGCGGTGGGGCTGGGGCTGGGAGCAGATACACCAAGCAGCCAGCAAGAGACACAAAAACCACTGGGACCCTCTTTCCTAGGCTGGAGATGGCTACCTCCCACCACGTTGCAGTAGCGCCCTTCACTCCCCATGCACAACACCCATCCTGGTTCCCCTTTGAAAGCAACCTTCTGCTGCCTCTGAACCAAGGCACTGAGTGTTTAATTGACTTGCCCAAGGTCACATAGGAAGTCTGCGGCAGAGTCAAGAGCAGAACCCAGATTTCCCAAGTCCTAGTTTAGTGCCTTAACACAAGCCCATCTTCCTTCTCTCATGTTCCTTGATGGGCTTCTCTGCTACAAGATCCCCTTCTTCCCTGGCCATACTAGATCTTCTTCATCTCCCTTGGACAGTCCTCTCCTGCTGGTCACTGGCAGCTTCACTACTAACTCTGGTCCCAAAAAGCAGTTTCAATTATTTTTTATGTAGCGGTGACCCCAAGCAGAGGTAGCCAGGCACTAGGTCCTCCTCTTCATTTCTATTTACTTATACAGGGAGGAAAGTCAACCCCATCTAAACAGCCAGCTCTCTATAGCTCTTTAGCCCACATTTCACAGAAATGTTGGTCTTGAAAGTGGCCTGGAAATGTCATGACAAGCAGTTGTAGATTTCTAGTAAGTCGTGATTCCCACTGTGTCAGCAGAATAATGACAATTGAGTTCCTGGTGTATTTTCTGCATAATAACCACACATAGAAGATGGCTGCTAAATTTCCTTGTTTTAATTCCTGTTAGCACACTGATAAACAAAATCTCTTAGTGTTTAAACAGCTTGAGATGGATTCTGAGCTCAGCAAACAAAATCAAACAAGTTAAGCAGACTTTTTACAAACACCCCCAACACCATAGAAAAAAAGGTTCAGTTCACATCTGGATGAATTTTCAGATATACAGTATATGGCCTAACAAATACCTTACTTTGCATTGAGTAATTGATATCTGTTCTTAAACACTATCAGATCTGAAATTTGGCAGATATTTGGCTAAGAGCAGGTAATTTGAATTATACTGTATGTGTAGAGTCTGAATCCATGGATAATTTATCACCTGTGCATCTGTATGATAAATAATAGCTTAGCAGTACTAGTTCCTCCTGCCACTTCAATTAAGGTTTATTTTCCCAAAATGTCCTCAATGAAAGTTCATGACAAGATCAGAGGGAGAAACTTTTTACTTACAAACTACATTTTAAAGAAGACAAAATCCAAGTATGCACATGCAAAAATGGAAGCCTTTCAGAATCTGGTTATTCAGTGTTGTGGGCATAGCAGAAAGGTTATTAGTAACTTTGGCGCAGATCCTCATCTGGTGTAAGTTGTTAAATGCCAGTAAGGATCTGCCTCTTTTAGTCATTATGCACCACTTTTTACAGAATCTGCAGTTCTATAATATCTATTTCCTCCTCCCTCTGTATTTTTAAAGCCTCTACATACTGAAAAAAAAAATCAAACAGTTCTTAACTTGGAAAAGCCTGGTGTGTAACAAGCTCAAACGAGTGAAAGCAAAGCCTTGGAGGTCTAAAAGGGATGTTGAATTTCAAGCTGCTGAAATGTTTAAACTCTAAGCCAATACTTAGATCACTGAGAAATAGTTCCCAGGTCAACACAGCTCAAGCTGTTCAAACACCCACTAGGATATTTTGTTTCCCATCAGTGTGCAAACAGGAAGTTAAAACGGGGAAGTTGAATCAACCAGCTTCTATAGCACATAACAATCTTCATATGTAGAAAGCCCACAGAATCTTGCAGCCTGCCAAATACCAGTCCCTCCATTTTTTGTTTTGTATGGGTATTCATTTACAAAACACTGAAATGAATTTACTGTATAGTGCAGCAAATTCAAATAATTGCAACAAAAACAGCTTCTGTGTTTTAATTTGCAGAAAGAACAGAACAAGTGAATGGCTGATCTTTGATAAGGAATAACACCTAATAATTTGACTGTTAGCTGCTGAAATTGAAAATCGTGTAGCTAGGCAAAGACATCTTATTTCTTGTATGATTCAGAGTTGTTGGTGTTTATTTTGAGGGAATTCAGTGTGCATGAGAATGGCCTGACTGACAGCTCTGAAGAACACATTTATCCACAGTCCAGGTAAGGCTAGATATGATGGGGGTAAGTGTAAGCTTATCCCCACCATCCTGATATCATACCTCAACTCTGACCTGAACGGGCAAGTGGAAAGTAGATTGGTCTGTGTCAGGGTCAGGTTCCATCAGCCAAAGAGATTTATTTTTGTTTGTCTAAAAAACAGAAGAGTTGTTCTGGAGAAGTGAGAAAGCTGCTCCCACGGAAGGCGAGAACTTGTATGATTTAGGCCAAATTATATGGTCCTTCTGGTCTATTTGAAAATAGGGCTTCTGGGATGGGAGGGGACTGATAAATGTCACAGCATTTTACTTTATATTTTATTTTAAATAATCCCCCTTTGATTGGGATAAAGTAGGAACTTATAACTGCTAATCCTTTCATAATCATAATTATTGCAGCTACTGTACCGTGATTACCCCTTGAAATAGTAATTGGTGCCCTGGGGTAGTAAAGACCCATTCTAGCTTTGGTATGAAATAATTTCTTCTGTTTCTTTTATTCTCTCCAAGCATCACCCCATTCTACTTCTGCTATCCATTTCTTGACATGCTTGATTCCCCCATCTGCACTAAACCCCTGAGCTCTCCAACATGGGCGAAAAAAAGGAGAAAGATAGAATGGGTTGTTAAAGAAGGAGCCCCAGATGTTGCTTTATTTTTTATTTCAGTTATGATAAGGTTGAAGGGAAGCTGGATTTTGTTCTGTAAGGAGGTAATAGGACATAGGTAGATTGTTTCTTGTATTACTGTTGTGCCTAGGAGCCTTAGTCATGGACCAGGACCCAATTCTTCTAGGCACAGTATAAACACAACAAAAATGCTCCAGGCCCCAGAGATCCTACAATCTAAGTAAATCTAAAACTCTTACACAGTTTAGAATTGCATACTCCAACTCCGGAGGGCTGTTCCAGTAAGTGTTTGGAAAGGGAAAAGCCAATTCGGGAGTGACAGAACTTAGAGGAAAGGTGAATTCTGGAAAATAGTACCACTTCTGTTGCAGACTTTTTTTTATTTGGTTACAAAGGAAGCACTGGTTAGTGCGAACTGAGGAGGAGGAAGTTGCATGAGTGGGGGTGCTCTTCAACTGTGGGGCATATATATAGTTCCTTGCCTGCTCATGTCTCTGTGCAGAGTTCCTCTGGGCAGTGTCCATGGACTCCTTGCATGAGTAGCAGTGGTCGCTGTCAGGATTTTCTGCTTGGTGTTCCTCTCTGGTTCCTTAATTTTCAACCATTGATCTCACTCCCATTCTTGTTTTCTCCTTTGTTGGCCCCTGTAATCAACTGGAGTCTGGACTTAGTTGTTCCTCCCCATTAGTTGAGAGGAAAGGCCTTTAGTTTTGGACAGGCCTAGACCTACCCGTACCCAGGGAAATCCCCAGGGGGGTGCAGGGCCCAGGACATAGGCGCTGAGTTTCTATCTCCACCTAAGCTCTGCCCCCACTCCACCCTTTCCCCCAAGGCCCCACCCAATCCTGCCTCTTCCTGCCCCTGCCCTGCCACCACCCAGTTCTGCCCCCTCCCTTGAGTAGGCTGCGCCCTCGCTCCCCCCCCCCCATGCCTCCAGATGCAGCAAAACAGCTGATTGGCGGTAGGTGCTGGGGAGGGAGAGGGAGGCACTGATCAGCGGGGCCTGCTGGTGGGCAGGAGGTGCTGGGAGGGAGGGAGAGGTTGGTAGGGGGGCTCCTCCTCGTCTCCTCCGCCTCACCTCCCCGCCCACCTCCTCGCGAAGCACAGGACCCCAAAGCATGGGGCCTGGAGTGGTGGCCCTGATTTGCCATACCCTAGAAACAGCTCTGCCTGTACCAGTATTTCAAATGAGGGGAGAGGGAGCTGACTGATATAAATGCCTGAATCAGGGCTGAGTGAAAAGTTTGGCTGAGTCAATGGAACAGCAACACCTTAAAAGAAAGGAAAAAAAATATTAAAGATTCAACATATGTATGTCAGACAGGGGTGTGGAGCTGCAGTAAAAAAAAATGTAATGAAAATTGCCACACATATGGGGTTTGTATTTCTAATAATGGTGTGAATGCAGGCTGGGTAAGAAGTTCCTGAATAGATTACTAAATTACACATTCATATACTAATACATATTTTTAAGCCATGGGAAAAATATCTGCTCTCAAAATGACACTTGCACACACTAGGTCATTCTGAGAAAACTGCAGTGCTATCATTAATGGTTGATTTTCAATTCTTATAATAAAGAGTATTTCTAAAGTTTGAAGAATATTCTAGTATTTATTTCCACCTAGAAATGCCCATGAGAATTTAATCTTAGAACTGCCAACAGTACCAATTCCAATTCTTGCTAGTTGCAATAGTAGCGTCTACGTGTGTGTGAGAGAGAGGTGTGTTATTTTTTAATATGGAATGTTATCCACCAGACTGACCTGAGACCATCAACACATTTCAAATATACCATCTAATAATCATTAGATGATAACTTCTAACCAATGAGAACAGAGCAATTCACATGGAATTACAGAAATTCACATAAGCCCACATGCATCTTCATTAAGGTACTCAACCCTTTTGTTAGTGGACTAAAATAAAACACACTGGAAAGCACATATCTTATGCTATTGTTTCTTGCCAATTGTTTCTCTTTAATGTTCAGAAACAGCATTCTAACAAATTCCTTAAATATTTGAATAGTTATTAGTAGCAAAATCAGAGTGACAAAAAGACATCGAAAGAACATAGGAGAATATCACTGTTAAGCATATTGAAAAGTATAAACAGAGCACAACTTTTTTTCCTCTTTTTAGTTTGGTTGCAAGATGAAGGAAGGAAAGGAGGAAGGATGGACGGACGGAGTAGTGAGTAGGAGGGTAATTGTGGACTGTGGATGTTTTCCTTAAGACACAGAGCTTGTATTTAACACAAACTATTTTTATTTGAACATTACATAACACAGCATTACTCACAGCCTGATGAGCCTACATCCTGCAGTCCAGAGCCCTGCCTTCCAACATGGAGGATGACCTTTAGTCTCGGCAACTGTGCCCCCATCCTTTCACAACAATGACAGCTACTCCTTACTATGGGATGTGTAAGAAAGAAAACAAAATCCCATGTAATGAAAAAGGCCAAAGGAGAAGCAGTGGGAACTGACTAATGTGGCAAACTATGCGAGAGAAATAAAAGAATTCAAAGAGCCCATAATGTTTCTTCTGCTTAAAAAAAAAAAAAACTCTGAAAATAAAAGATTTACTCTCTATCAGGATGCTATACAAAACCATTAATGGCTTACCTATGCCACAAAAGAGTGATGGGTGAGCCAATTTTCATAAAGCATTTGCTTATCAAAGTCTTTTGGAAAGTTGGTTCCTGTTTAGAATTATTGTCACCCTTTCTGAGTGACAATAATTCTAAATCGCCCCTCTCCTTTGTTAGTTGGATAGAAAAATAACTGCTCCAAAAACAGCACTTTGAAGAGATAGGTGAAGCTGCTGCAGTGCACTTAGTGGATATCATGTTTGATTATAATCAAAGAAGACTCTTGCATAAAGTACATTAAGAGGTCAGAAGAGGACATTTCTTGCTACATTTTTAGATCCCTAAAATAAAAAATACAATAACCCTTTTCTTCCCGTTACGTAAGACTGACCTAGCATTGTAATGGGTTCAGAAGTTAGTTCAAGTGAACATGTCCTATTCCATGAACTCCCATATAGGCATTGTCTCCTTTGACTCCTCATACACAAGATTGGAACCCACATATTCTGAAGGAGAAAGGCTAGCCGACCACACATCCCTAAAGGGGCAATTTCAATATGGTACCCCTCATGCCAAGAGAAGAATTGCACATTGCATAAGTTCTGTGCAGTACTCACTCTCATTCTTTTATTGGAACTACAACGGAGTGAAGATCAAATCAAAAGTTTCTATCTTCATTACCCTCTCAATTTATTATATCACAGCCATGTCTGTCCTCTCCCCAACCTACTAAAAACCACTACTAACCTGACATGCAACTTGGAGATTATGAGTTATGTGCAAATTAAAATTACATCATGGCCATCATCCTTTGTCTCTCAGGTCTAATTTTTAGTGTAGTCTTCCATAAATTCAACACAAGTTGCATAAAAAAAGTCAGAGACTATTACCTTAACCAGCATTTTGCTCATAACCTCCAAATTTGTTTTTAGAAGAAGAGAACATTACTTTAGCTCCATTTCTTAAGTAGCTGTGCCTTAGGTTTAGCTTTAGCATAGCAAATAAAAATATTAACGAGTTTTCCTAAACCAAGATGAACCACCACAGGATTTTCTCTCAAGAGTTTTTCAAGTTTTGCTATACATGAAAGTTAGTTTTTCTAGCCAAATGCATGCATCAGACCAATAGGTAAGCTGCAAGTAAAAGGATACAGTCTATTACTTGGCATAGGTTTTCACTAACTGAATCAATTCCTTTTCACACAGCAGTTCTCACAATCATAACAAGTAGAAAGAATTTGAGACAGAGGAGAAAAATGTACAGGAGAATAGTGTAAAATGTTCACTAAAATTCTCTACAGGTGAAAATCTGAAGTCAAGGGGAGCTTTTAGAGAATAAGGACTGAGTTCAGATTCCAGGATTTGGCAATATGTTTTGAGATGAAAAAAAAAAGTCTTTTAAGGGGGAAAGCAGAAGACAGATAAACTGGTAGATTAGGATGCAAATAATAAACAGGGGTAAAATAAGATATGATTTTTTTCCCATATAAATTTTCATGGCCCAAATTATCCCTTATGTAGGATACTCTAAACCAGGGGTTCTCAAACTGGGGTGTCAGGACCCCTCAGGGGGTCACGAGGTTATTAAATGGGGGGTTGCGAGCTGTCAGCCTCCACTCCAAATCCCACTTTGCCTCCAGTATATATAATGGTGGTAGATATATAAAAAAAGTGTTTTTAATTTATAAGGGGCGGGGTCGCACTCAGAGGCTTGCTATGTGAAAGGTGTCACCAGTACAAAAGTTTGAGAACCACTACTGTAAACTCACTTTATTTCCACTTGCTTATTCCTATCAAAAACAAATTTACCCCACTGAGGAATGAGTTCATTCTAAAGCTCATGGGTATTCTGAAACCCAGGGGGCAAAGGCAATTCACACAGTGACTCTGTGTCTCAGTGCTGTTTCCTGTCCTCACAACCTCCATAGCCCCCTTAGGAGGTGTAATTTAATGGGTTACCCATTCTGGCTACTCCTTCTCATCTTCCCCATAAGGATGTTCAACAGCTCTCTAAGGTAAAAATAGATTAGTAATCTCTCATTAGTACCTTAGAGCAGCATCTGAGCATCTCACAGTTTTTAATATATTGATACTAATAACATCCCTGCAAGATAGGGAAGTGTTATCTATATTTTACTGATGCACAGAGACAAGTGATTTGTCCAAGGTCACATGGGAAGTATATGGCAAAGCAGGGAATTGAATGCAGGTCTCGAGTCCCAGGCCACCCTTACCTTTGGACCATCCTTTCTCTCGATCACTAAGATAATAATACTATTTTATATTTGTGTTTCTGATGCGGTTAAGAGTGATGATAGCATCCATGTGTGTTGTCTTCCCCCATTCCTATCCAATCCCATCCTGATTCACAGAGTCAGATTCCAGCAGACAACTGGACACAGTTGTAGACACAGAAGTAGAGACTTCTGTGCAGTTTGACTGTGATATAGAGCCAACACCCGCTCCCCCCGACCCTGCTCCCCAGCTGGAGCTCTGGAGCAGGGCAAGTGCAGGACCCCACTCCCCAACGGGAGCTCGAGGGCCAGATTAAAACATCTGGAGGGTGGGATGTGGCCCCTGAGCCATAGTTTTAGAACAAGCTATATTTACATATTGAGCCAGACATTCGCTTGAGTCTCAACATCACCATCTCTTGGGGGCTTGCTTTGATGCTTTAGTACATTGCTAAGTATAAGGCTACCAAATGTGAAGATATTTTTAAACAGTAAGGAAGGACACACTGGCTAGATAGAGATAACATCTGGACAGTGGAGCAGCCTACCAAGGGAGGTGCCCCCCACAGGTATTTAGGAACCTGTTAGAAAGGACAGTTGAAAAGATACAGTAATGAGAAGTTCTGTAAATTGCAGGATCAGACTGAATGACCCAAGCCATATTTAATGCCTCTCACTATGAATTACAAAGCTTCATGCTACTGGTGAGCATAGGCCTGATTTCCTACTGCATTAATGCAGTTTTTCGACTGGCATAACTCCCTTAGTAATTAAAAGATTTGGAAGTGTTGAGAACCTTTTTGTATTTCTAAGGCTTGTGTTCTGAGTAGCATGGGCAATCACAGGGTCTCAGAAACATGGAAGAAAAACTGCCAAGATTTTCCAAATGACTAGGAATTTTGGATGTGCGGATACTTTCTGCAAATCAGGTCTCTTTAAGGTGTCATAGATTGTGCATCCAAAAACGGAGGCACTAAAAAAAATAGTCACTTTTGAAAACTGGGGGGAGGGAAGGGAGACGGAGAGAGACAATGACAATGATACCTAAAATCCTCACTAGTGGAGGGCATAGATCTGAATTGTTAAAGAAGATGAGTTGGAACAAGAATTCTTATCTAGCCAAGAAAGTGACAGGATAAGGGAGACAGTCAAAAGGGATATTCAGTTATAGCTTTTGGGGAATGTAATAACTACAGTCAATGCTGAAACCTCAGCAGTTTACAATGCTTCCAAATTATAGAGTGGAGGTTAGATTCTTGTCTACACTGCCCTGGAGTTTGGACAACTGGAGAGTGAACATCAGTCTGCACCAAAATGCTGCACAGCAACTACCCAGTGTGGACACGGCGTTCTCATTAATTTCGTTCTGTTTGAAGAGGACTACATTAATATGAACTAGGAACCTTTTAGTTTGTGCCCACAGTGTCCACACAGGGGAGTTACAGTGCAGCACTTTGGTGCGCACTGATACTCACACCTCCAGAGTCCAAACCACCCAGCAGTATAGACATTCACTTAGGTAATGTAATTGGTGTAGTTCTCTGTTGAATTCAATGGAGCTGCACAGTTTACACTAGCTGAAGATACATCTCTAGATTTTGGGGGTCATTTCTAAGTCATGTTTATGTTAAAAAAATATAATAAATGGCTTCTTTAGGCCAAATATAAATAAAATGCTAAAAATACAATAGATTTCCATCTGTATCATAATACATTTGATTATATATTTTACAATACAATGTAAATGAAAAATCTAATTATGCAATTACACTTTTGGTTCTGTCGTTGCAAACTGGCATACAGAATACAAAAAATATGTATTCAGAATGCAGACTTCTAAAGCTTTTAAATAAAATTTACTGCATTTTTTAATTTTGAAACTGAAATTTAAGTGTTGTTCATAATCCAAAATTCAGATTAATTAGAAAAGAATTTATAGCCATTTTAAAACCTCTTTTAATAATAAAAATGACTAACTAGAAGAGCTGTGTATGGCTTGAAAGCTTCTCTCTCACCAACAAAAGTTAGTCCAATAAAAGATATTATATCATCCACCTTTTCTTTCTAACTAGATTTCTAGATCAGTTTCTAATAGTCCATGACTGTGAAATGTAGCATTTACCATGACTAATGTGTGAAATCTGTCATCTTACTCCAGTATTTAGACAGGGCCCTAATATGAATGACAGAAAGTTTTAATATGACATGATATTATTTTACTTTTATTATAGGAATAATATTTATCATTAGATTGTATTAGATCCATGTATATATACACAATATCATCACCTATTTTATTACATTTCTATATTCCTAATAATTGTACAAACAAATATTTGAGTTTAATTCTGGAATTATCTCAGTTAACACAATACTAATATGAAAGTTGGGGTCAAATATGGAATGGAAGGGGACAACAATAGACTCCTTAGCCTTAGAGAAAATTGAAGAGTTTTAGATGCTTTGGTTAAGTTTTTCCCTTCCAACCGAGAGCCATTTTACTTCTAAACTATGAGGTTAAAGTTTGAAATTGACAAAGCATTTGATCTGAATTAAATTCAGGGTAGGACTGAGGAAGGAGGATGTTGTGTCAGAAGGCAACCTTACCAGAACAATTGGTAAGCTAGTGAGCTTTTGATTCTGTTGAAGCCAGAAAATATGCCTTTCCTGGCTTTGAATCAAATTCATAAGGGCAGGTATGGATCCAAAGATTCAGCCTGAAAACTCACTTCCAATTATGACATTCTGAGAAGGGTAAAATCTAGCTCCTAGCTTTGGCCCATCTCTAATTAAAATAGAGCAAGTGGAGAAAATTGCCTAAGAACAGGAAGATACAAATGTCTTTTTTTTATTTTTTTTGTTTTATAGCTTTCCAACTTAGATCAATGTTGCTGTTCCTGCCAGGCCTTCCTTTCTCACCATGAAGAATTGCCTCTTCCAGATCCAGCAGTTAATTCAGTGATTGACAGGCAGAGCTATTTCTAGCAGGGACAATCAGCACTACATCAGAAACATTTTTTT
This sequence comes from Mauremys reevesii, assembly GCF_016161935.1. Lineage (NCBI taxonomy): Eukaryota > Metazoa > Chordata > Testudines > Geoemydidae > Mauremys > Mauremys reevesii. Next base: position 55,537,347 of record NC_052628.1, on the reverse strand, counting down.
AATAACATGTGGTTTGAATTTAATAGCAAAAGGGATTCTTCAGCAAGAATTAGGCTTCATGGAGAGAGATTCTGATTCAGTAACTCTCATAAAAAAGTGGCTAAGTGCCAGATACTCTCTTCATACTTCTACGTAATCTCCCCCAATTCTACAGGCCTACATGAATTCATATTTTACATATAACACTATTAATGGAAGATTTCAGCAATCATGGTCGGTGGTCCACCTGAAACCCTTACAGAAATTATCTTCACTTGACTGATTGACACCATATAGTAGACTATATTAAAAAATAAACCAGAAAAGGCCTTATGGCCAGATTGTACCTAGAAATGCATGGATGGGCGACAATTCAGGAGTGAAAGGACTGCTCCTCACTAGCACTGACATTTGTACTAGCCTCCTCAAATGGGCTGAGGTAAAACCCTATCCTCTTCTGTGTACTTGCCAGTGAAGATATCTCCACATGTAAGACTGTATGCTGCACCATTCAAAAGATATAGGAATGTCTATCACCAAGCCTACTGCAAGAGACATTGTGCCTGCCTTAGGCATGATATTTTTGGAAGCTCCCGCTAATGTGATTCAGCACCCCCTGCTGAAGCACAGTATATTAAAATTGCATTGACTAAAAAAAATACATAAGAATTAATGCACATTCCTCAAAAGCTTGTCATATTAAGGACTCCTCTCCTTCCCACTTCCTTTCAGAAGTGGGCACAACATTTGATCCTTACTATTGGGCTATATTACTTCCTTTCAAACATTTGGAAACCATAGCTGCAGAAGAGATATGATGATAAATCCAGATAAATTCCTATATGTGGGGAGAAGAAAAAATGGGACCTTACTTCTTCCTAAAAGTCACTGTTGACCAGACTTGAGGATATGAATAAAATGGGTTTCATGCACTAGTTCAACCATTCTACTAAAAATAAGTTAGGACTCTCCAAAGATTAAAAAGAACCTGGAATGATCAAATCCAGTATTCTTAAAAGGACACTAAGGCACTTTTCGTTCCACTCAGTGCTCTTTTACTCTTGTGGTTACTTTTCTTCAAAGGTCTGTGTTTGTCACCAGCTCTCCCTTTTCTGGCAGCTTCTTTTGCCCACTTATCTGTATTCTGGCCCCTTTGAGAACTGAACTCTATTTGTATTGGGGGTGAATTATTATTTTTATACACCACACTGCCTAGCGTTGAGAAAAGAGTGAAAAAGAAAAACAATCAAGGCAAAGACAAAAAAATTTCAATGGGGCCTAAGTTCCATTTTCAAAAGTGACTAAGGCATTTAAGGACCCTTAGTCCCATTGACTTGCACTTCTAAAAAATGGCACTTGTGTTCCTAAATCACGTAAGCACATTTGAAGATTTTACTCAAGTTTATACATTTTTCCATTACAAAATTACAGGGACAGTATCAAGAAAGTGTACGACTGAAAGTTAGATTGTAAAAAGGAGGATAAATTGTTAGCATATTGAAGACATTCTCCATGAATGTTACAACTTTTAAAATATCAACTTCAAATTTTGGGAGGCAGTGGGTGGTTGCAAAATTTTAAAGCTTTAATTTGGTATAACAGTATATTAAAAGGATCCTCCAGAGACATTACATAGGATATATTCTCATTTAAAGAAACTGAATTGTGAGTCCTCAATCATGCTGATAATGTCCCTTCAAAGACATTAAGACAATATAATTTCATCTAGATGTGCCCTGTATCACTAAAGGGGAAAAAAATGAAGAAAAATCCATTGTCAGGACAAACTGATTGAGGAACATTAAGGTATTAGTACCTCTGAATCATAATGAAAAAATATTAAAGGACATAAAGACACAAGAAATTTCTGGACAGGAAGAGACCACCTAGCTCAACCAGCCTGTCCACCGCTTTGTCACTGTACCCTTCAATCTCCTCTCTTTCCATAAAAATGTCTAGCTGTCTCTTACATTTATTTATACTCTTTGCAGTTGCCAACTTGTCAACTTGTTGTATATACTTACTACTCTGGCATTATTAAATAATTCTGCCTGAATTCCCGGTGTTTACAACAAAATTACTAACATGTAGTCACAATTTCTAACCCCCCAAACTGTGTGAACAGTTATTTTGTTTTATCTAATAAACTCCTCCTTCAGTCTAGCATCTACTAAGTTACCTCAACATTCTTCCATCTTCAATGTTTCTCAGTGAATAACTTCTCAGCTTTTCCTGACAACAAATGCTCTTAAAACTCGGAATCATTCTAGTTGTTTCCCAGTCTTCAGGGTAATGATAAGTCTTCTAAAATGGTGACTACAACTGAATACAGTATTATAGAGGAAGTCTAATGTTTTATACAATATCTTCTACTGATCTGTATTCTATTCCACTGTTGATGATGATGATCTTAGAAGAATTCTCTTTACCTTTTCACTGCTCAGCAACAGCCTGTGCTGATGACTTCAAGGTTTTTCTCTACAATATCCCTTAAATCCCTTTCCTAGTCAGTATGCTGCACTATTGACTTTCCTATTTAATGTGTGGTTTTGGTTCATTGACCACAGATTATTTTACATTTGTACATCAAACCATCTTTTTCCAGTTACTGACTCAGTAAATATCAGGTAATATTATTTATTTACAATATCTTTCTCAATTTAGACATTATCTGAGATTTTACATTTCATTTTGTCAGCCAAGTACATTCTATATTCTTATTTGTATGTTTATAGTAGCACCCACAGCTAGGAACATTACAGACATTCCAGGAGGGATGAACCCAAGAAATTCACAATGTATAGAAAGAAATGTAGACAGAGGTTAGGGAAAAGAACAAAAAAATAATAAGGATCTTTATATAAGTCATCTAGATTCATTACAGGCACCTTGGAAGTAGTTTTACATGAAAAAGGATATGAAAATGAATATGAGAATACACAGACAATGTGTGTCTGTAGCAGGGTACTGGTGCAAAAGCACCTAATTACCCCTGCTCAGCCAGCTCCAATCAAGGGAAATAGATTGGGGCTGGTGAAAGAGACCTGATGCCTGGCCTGGGGATTGGCTCCACCTGTGGGCCTAACAAGCCAGCAGTTATAAGGGCTGGGAGCCAGAAGAAAAGCCAGCCAGGGAAAGGTCAGACTCCTAGCTGTGGGCTGACTACAGGAAAAGAGGGAACTAACCCTTGTATATAGCTCAACACTGGTGGTGGGAGAACTGTGTATCTGTAAATAAAGCAATGGGTGCTGCATACCTGAAAGCCTCTCTGCACTTTATTGGGACAGCCAGCGGGCTCTGGAAGAGGGGCGTGACAGAGAATCTGTCACAGTGTCATTACATAAGGTTCTTTGCTGACTTGTGCACCTTTTCACAAATTCTAGTTTTTTTGAAAATCTAATTCCAAATTCACTGCTTCTGTAAGTAGGTGCACCTTTATTGGGCAGAAGAATGCAATTTCCACTTTCCCCTTGAAAATAGCCCCCTCTTCACCACCTTACTCGTTATTTGTGATAGCACTATTTAAAGATTACAAGAAAGTTATACTTTCAGAGGAAATCAAGGAGGCCTATACCTTCTCATTTATTATTTAATATTTGTGTTACAATTGTACTTAACCAAAACTGGAGTCCCACTGTACTAGGCAAGGCATAGACCTACATGAAGATATCACACTGACCTTATATGCTTGAAATCTTGTTAGCCCTGTTTAGCCAAAATATTCTTTTCACTGTATTTCCTAGTGACCAGATATGCTGCGTCTATTGAAAACTGCTTCCATTTTATTACTTGAATTATCCTCTTGGCCTATCCCATCTTCAGCAATGATGCTACTTCATCACTTATCTATTCCATTTCCTTCATCTTCAACAACTAACCTGTGCTTTCTCATTTCCTACCCAAACCTACTTCCAGCTTTATGAACAGCCCATCCAATCACCTGTTGCTTTCAAAGGACACCAAACTGTTTTCAATACCAGAATGTCAAGCTGTGACCAAGAATGCCAAGATGTTTTGCTAAATGCATAGGTACAATATTGCATCCATTCTTTGCCTTACTGCATTACAATGTTACAGGAACTACAGATAATTGAGTATTTTGTCATGACCATATTTTAAACTATGCTTGGACACTCTCCTCAGATGGCCAGTAGGGCATTTTCTTTGCAAGTACTGTGTGCTTTTTAGGAAACAGGAAACTGGCTGTTGTCCAGCAAAAAAGATACCAGTGGGAAAATCCTAACAAACTTTAATAAGGCTCTGGAATGTAGTCTCAAATCACAGAAAGAGCTTAGTGTTGGTAAAGAACTCCTATTTCCTAATTAAATCATTAGTACAAGAGACTGGGAGAAACAAAGATTTTGTATACAATCATATAAGCAATACTTCTGATCTGATGCTGATAAACATCATGTACCAGTTAGCCATCTCCCACACACTCGCCTTGTGGACAAGGGTGGCTCAATATCACCCTGCCTCAGATTCCCTTCTTTCTGGGCTCTGCCATAAACTTCACACACAAGTTTTGTGTGTGTTCAAACACCCCATCTTAGGATCTGAGTTTATTAATACCAATCAAAGTCACAAACAAAACACAGAGTGCTAAAAAAAAAAAAAAGTCCAACTCAATTCCTTGTACGTCACTACTAACCTTACTTTCTGGAGTTTTGTAGCCCCTGGTATCTCTGTCTCTTCTATAGCCTTTTGTTCTTTGTAGCCTGCATGAGAATTCTAACTGCACCCCTTCCACAGGTGCCTTCTATCAGGCCCAACCACAAGGCTGTTAATGAGGAAAAGTTGGACTGTACCATTTCCCTATGAAAGGGCCTAGGTCAACCTGTAACACACCATTTCATGGTCAAAGAGATGAAAGTCCTCTCTCAGCCAATGACTCAGCTACAAAACATGGAGTCCTGCATGAGATTTCTCACACATTTGTTGCACAGTAATATTAAATCACTCTTGTGTCTAGAAGAGGCATAGAAGAGAAATTATTGACTGAGGTGAAGCCACAGAGCTGGATCTCAGGAGGTTTGTGGGTTTGAGTTCTGAACAATGAATGGATCCTTTTCTGGAGCTCAGGCACTAATTCACAGTTTGTACCCAGTTGTTCTGTATGGCCATTATGGAAGTTAGTGTCTACATTTTGTGATCAGTTAGTCTAGTGAGGCTCCTTTAATTCATAACTATTGGAGTACAGAAAAAACCCAAACATTCATCAATAACTCATCCAAAATAGTGAACTGACTGAATCATAATGTCAAGAGTTCTTTTGGTGACAAAGAAAGTAAATCACTCTGCAGATTTACTGACACTCAATGGGTTGATTGCCATGATACTGTCATTATTTTACATCATATTTTGAATACTCTGTGGAACATAAAAGGATATGCAAATATTCTCCTTTATGCTTTACAGGATACAGCATTTATCAACCTAACGCTCTAGCCAAAATCAGCAAATGGATGAAGAGCAGCTGGCTAAAGCTGAACCCAGGCAAGCTGATGCTGGTAGGAAAAAGAAAGCCCTTAAAAGGACTTGCTTCCTCAATAACATCCTACCTTCCCTCTCTCCTGAAAACCTGAGCCATTGAATTCCACTATAATCAAAGTTCTGGCTATTTTACAGGGCTCTTATCCATCTAACAACATTTCCTAATCCACTTTTTCTAACAGTCCCATGAAAATACAGCAAGGCATGGAAATAATCCAACTTCCTTAAGGAGTATTTTCCCTCACTGTGTGCATACCTCCTATTATCATTAACATATCTGCTCTGAAATATATATCCCTTTATTGTCTGTAACAACCATCTACACTGTCACTGTTCTGTCATCCGATTTCTCGTTGCAGACTAATTATCATTAGTATTACCAATTTCCTATTCTTAGTTTAGTTTGTTCTTTTCGGTATGCTCTTTCCCTAGTGCTCTAAATCCTCAGACATTTTTCTGGTTCAACAATATGCATTGTTGTAATAATTTTATATTTATCCTCGAAGACATGTAACTCCCACTGAGCACACTAATCATATGGGCTCCTAGCTTTGTACATATTTAGCTTTCCTCACTTAGTCCTTCTTTGCTTTACCTTTCTACAACATCCTGCAATGTTAATCCTGTTACAATGGGAGAGTCAGATGTTATTGAAATGATGTATTTCATCTGTGCATCTGAATCAATCTCTATATGGAGTTAAATAGTGAATAAATTACCTTATCTTAGAAGTTCCCCTGTAAGGCAGTACTTGATGCACAAGGCCCCATAATCCCCTACACATGGCTGGGAAACTCCATTAATTTTAATTTGCATATTTTTCTCTTCACTCTTCTGTTGGGTTTTGTTCTCCCCCCCCACATACACCTTATTTCAATGGCCCCAAAACTGAGAGTCCATAGAGATCCAGATAGATTTGAGGGAAGCTGCTAGAGGCACAAGCTACGCATAAGTAATCTGACTCTCCCCTCAGCTTGAGGATAGCATGGTTCCAAATACCACTGCTCCTGGAATCTGTTCTTTTCCCACATTTGCTGGAAGATGCTGCAATCCATGAAAGAAGAAACTATGAAAGCTGACATTGATTCAGTCAGCATTACCTTCATCAGATGGGCCTATGGGTTTGTGGGAAGGGGAGAACAATGTTACCAGAGAGTGGCTTTCCCACTGACTATGTTCCCACTCACTTCCTCCAGATTCAGAGCCCCAGAATGGAACATCTGCTGAGATGGGCAATTAATTGAATTTTTAGGTCACTGAATTCTGAAAAATCTGAAAAAAATCATTTTGGGTCATACACAGGTTTTTTTCATCCTGACACAAAATGTTTCATTTTGCTTTTGAGCATTTTAAGCATGTTTTTAAAATATAAATACAATTAAAGGAAATTTCCAAACAAAATGTCATTTTGAATGAAAAATGCTAACATTTTGTTTAAAAAATGTCAACATGAAACATTTAATTTTTTTTCAGATTTTCTTTTTCAGATTTTTTTTAAAAGCAATACAATTCAACAAAATCTATATCACCAAATATTTTGGTGTCATCAAGTCTGCATTTTTTGCGGAACAAAGTTTTGGTTGAAAAATTTTGCCCAGCTCTCTTAAGAGGTTTCTAAGAGCTCAGAGAAGAAGGAAGCATACTGCAGAGCCACTGTCTCCACTCCTATTCCCCTCCAGATAGAATTGTCAAATTTCTATTCCCCTCCTATGTTCTTTCTATCATAGGGAAAATTTAAAAACAAACAAATAACTTTTCAGATGTCAACAGCCACCAACACAGTGGGCAGATAAAAAAATAATTCAGATACATGGAGGGCAAGTAATCTGCCTTAGAGGCACTATCATCTAATTGATTGTGCATAAGTTTGAGGATCAGGAGTCCTTGCTTCTAAAATTTCTGATTCTGAGACAATTTGTTATGTGACTTTGAGTTTGCCACTTAATTAGGTCTCAGTTTCTGCCTCCCTAAAATGGGTGCCAATGCCATCCTGAAAAGGAGACATCATTAAATAATGTAAGTGTGACAATCTCCATTTTAGCTGACACCAGGAACTGGATTGGGGCCCACCAGAGCTAAACGCATGAGTCGCTACAGTTTGAGCTAAAGAGTCAGGTTCTGTAGCTGTGATCAGGCACAAAGGAGCACACATAACATAAACTCACCAGTTCATGACATAAATGCCAATTATTTTGAAAATCAAGCACTGGCAGACTTGGAGTTGAACTCAGGACTATCTGATTTGCAGGATATATTTATTTCTCTAGGTGAGGTAGTACTACCACCACTGGGAGCTTTTTCAAAACTCAAAAATTCAAATATTTTCATTGAAGTTGCTTTTTGAGTTTGCACATATTTTACTGCAAATTATTTTCAGTCTCCCAAAATTTCACAGGAAGGCTACATTTGAGATGTATGAAACCATTCAGAATGCACTGGGGAAACATTTTGCACCATTTGGTGAAAATCCATCTCCATGTACACAATATCCTGGAAACACCTTAATGAGAAATTGGAGTTTCAAAGTTAGTTTTAAAAGGAATCATTTTTCAGTGCTATAGATTAAACAAATGCACCCAAGATCTGCTGTCAATAAGGGGAGACCTTTGCTCAAATATTACCTGGAGGGAACTGACTAATACTGGATTCAAGTAATAGAGTAAAAACTATAAATTACCAATTGTGCTTTGAGATCCTTGTTATGATGCAAAGATAAAATCTAGGTGTGGGAATGTTTGACGGGGAAATCCAATGAGAGAAAAAGCCATTTCTTGTTTTGCTCTTTTACAAAATCCTCAGAGAAGATGAAAACTCATGTAAACTGGCTCTTAGTACATCAGAAAATATGATCACTAAGTGTACAATCACCAGGAAAGGTTGACACTGTGCTATCTTTCCTGAAATGGAATGAATCTAGCACCTGACATTTCCACGTATTTGAGTATTTGGTATATGTGAGCAACCAGGCTGGTCAAATATTTCATTACCTTGACCAACCCTGAGAAAATCATATTGTGCAGATTCCAACTATGTATGAGATAACACACAGTGTGTGTGTCTGTATGTCTGAGCATGCAGGAGGGGAGAGGTGTGGGTGTAAGGGAGTGCAATTTCATTCCTTAAATCCTTCATTCTTCTTCAGAATAAGAATCTCTAGATAATGGTATCACAGTGGTGGATAAGGTGGAGCACAGAGGGCTGCTGGCTGTTTTCTTTCAGCGAATGAATAGTCGTTACTTATAGTGCTGTTTGCCATCAGAGAACAAACAGACAGGCATGCAAACCAGTAAGCTTTTCTGACCTTCTACTCTTTGGTCCCCAGGGAGGCCTTTTTTTAAGGGAAATCATTGATTTTTTTATATCAGAGAGATACATATCACATCTAGTAGTAAATTGCCCATGATTCCCTGTATTATGTTCCCCAGGGAGCTTTCTGTAAGGGGAAACCTTATGATTTTGACTTTTCAGGTGTGGATTTGCCCTTAAATTATCTCTTTTATAGTCTTAGTCCACACAGCATCAATAACAGAAAACTTAAAAGAAAAGAAAAGAAAAAGATTGAGTAGAAATTTAACTTAGCAACATTTTTTACATTTCACTTCCACACAGCTGAGAAAGATTTACTGGTAGTGTAGCTAATGAACAATCTGCTTTAAATCTCATATGATCCATGGTTTCTAATGTATATGGATGAAAAATTCAGTTCTTTTTCTCCAGCTCCATCTCTTCAAACCCCTAACAGCCACCATGGGCCATCTGAACCAGTGCTGCCAAAGCGGGTCAGATGCCAGAACAATGCATAGCAGTCTACATTCTCTTCATGTATGAAGGTAGGCTCACTGAGAGTTTGCTGCACTAAGGCATGCAAGATTTCTTGGAAGGGTAATGGGGGAGTATGGTACAGGATACGGTATGAGACTGAAACCACCAAGCAGCACCATATGAAGTTAGGCGACTTCTGGTCAGATTACAGAGAATGGGGAGATGTCAAGGTAGGACACAGACATGAGAGGTTTGGAGGATCAGCAACAATTGTTGCATGGGGACTTTGGCCAGTGTTCTCACAGGGGACATCTCAAGTTAGCAAACAGGGAGGAAAGCTAACTCATGGTCTGTCCTATACCTCCAAGTAAGGTGGCTGCCTCACTGTCTGTCTGTCACAACCAGGACATGACTTGTGGGGGTGCCCAAGCAAGGGGTGATTTAACAGGATCAATCAAGATTAACAGCAAGTTAATTCTCTATTGAAGACAAACCCTCTGTGGCTCCATTGCCCATTCCTCCTCATGCTTGTTTTGGAGGAGGCAAAAGGAATCATGGAGGCATGAAGATGCAGCAGCAAGTGTGGAATGTTTTCATTATCCCTCTTGGCCCCGTGCAGAAGAATGCCTCTCCTTTTTAGCTCCAGCAGAGATATCAATCTCCCATTACTTCGGGCATTGCTGCAGCCAAACTTTGACATTCTGTGCTGTGGGGGAGGAGAAGGAGGGAGAGGATTCTCATGAAAATAAAGTGTGAGCAAAGGAGTTATGTTTAGATTTGAGTTCTCTTTCACCTCAGCTAATCCAGGTCATTTTCAGCCTTGCCAAAAACCAGCCCTAAAATCCAGGCAACGTCTTCCCCTACTCTGTTTTTAATGTTGTGATTTGGAATAGTTATTGAAGACAAATTGTGGAATCAAATAATCTTTAGTCCTAGGAAATTTTACCTACAATTGGATTGTGAATAAGAAAGATCTGGAGCACAATTACCCCAGGGAAAGAGAGGGAAAGTAGTTGTAAGATGGGAGAGACATACAAAGAGGAGATTCAACAAGTACTGAAATTAGCTTCAGGAAGGAAAACAAAGCAGAAAACAAAAAGCTATCAGCAACACCCTCCATTGCTATTTTCTTTTTGCCTCCCACATTGTAGTCTTTGATTAATGACAAATGGTGCAGCTGACAAATAATTTGCTTCTACTTAACTGCCAACATTTTTATTTTTATTTTAAATATTCATAAATGAATGTAATACACATGAATGTTGGAAACTAATAACATTAGCCTGAGTTTGGGCAGGCATTTTCCACACAGCTCTGCCAGTACAACTAAATCTTCATCTTTAACACCCCTGCTAATACTCCAGTCCTAGGCCTTTTCTTTTGTGCAGACAAATGAGTAGTGGTTTTGTAAGGTGATAAAATTAGAATGCTGTCATTTTCATTCACATCCTAAAATATATTTGAACCCAGGAAAACAGAGGTGAATGGCTCTTGGGAGTGCTCCTCCTTTTCCCCACTATTTTATGTGGGCCTTCTAGCATCCTGTACGCAAGACCAGATTGTGCTTTGTCCCTATGTGTGTGCAAAAGCAGGACAACCATGCAAGAAGCTTGTAATCTTCCTCCCAAAAGGAAGAGTTGGACAATTTCTGTCTGTTTTCCCTTGAATGCAGTTTGCTCCGAACTACTGGCACTATCATAAACAGTGACAGGCAAAGAAACCCTAACTGCTCTCTACAATGGCCAGGGTTTTGCTTAGTTGAGCAGAAAGGAACACATGTTGCACTATTTGAGTGGGCAGTCTCAGCTGTGCTACCCAGCTCCATGCTGTCCTCACAGAGGGCTGTATCTTCAAGGCAGAGTTCAGCCTCTGTTGCAGGGCGGCACTGTGTTTTCCTGGGAGTGGGATCGTAGATACATGTCTACGCATGCTCTTTGATTCTCCTATCTTTAGTAACGCATTACTTTATATAGGAGCCCAAAAATTCTTCTTCCCATGTATCCTAGAAGCTGATTCAATGAAATCCTGCAGATCTCTTTGACATTCTGGCAGCTGAGAGGACAGCGAGAGTCTGACATAGGGGCCCTAGAGGCAATGTTTTAAGTGACTGCCTAGTCCAACAGGGAGGATTAGAACACTTGAATCTGTTATGAAGCCATCTTAAAGATAGAGGAACCAGATGGATGTTCATGAAAAAGAGGGAAATTTGAGTGGATTCTCAAAGGAGCATGAAGGATTCTGAGACCAGGGGTAACTTCAACCTCTATACAGACTCCTACATCTTCAACTTTGTGGCTATTTCTTTTCCTGTACTTTTTCAGACTATTAATGACTGAGAAAGAAAACAAAGATATATTATGTAACAGAGGCTGTACAGACAAACCAGTGTCACTATTGCACAACCAATGAAAAATAAATGCAGCAAGCTCTGAACAGTAGCCAAACCAAAGCCTGCACACCTGGCTCCCATTTGTTATAAGTTTGCAACTAAAAACAAAGAGTCTTGACTTACAACTGAAAATTTTGTGGCTGACCCCAGCAGCACAACCTGACAGCAGCTGAGCTGAGGAAAACAAAAGCAACCTGAAAAGATCAATGTAATCTGATTCTTCCTCTTCAGTGTCTCCCTCTCCTGGCTCCTGAACTCAATGCCGATGTTTTAAACAAAAACAAACGTAAAATAGGAAAGATGACAGTAACAAAACTGTTGAGCTGCTTCCATCCACCCACACGTGCGTAGTGATAAAACCCAAATATGACAGTACATTTCCTCTTGGCAGGCCAATGTAGCTTTCTTGTCCTGAGATATCACAGTCCCACAAAACATTTTTTCTGTTGTGTTATTTTTTCCCCTAAGCCACTTAAACAAATCCCAAAGGACTCGACTGTGCTATTAAGGCACAGCCTTTTGTTGGGGGTGGTGTGGGCCTGAGCTGCACCAGGCTGAGAAGCTCTGAAAGGCATTCCCAAAGCACACCCGGGAGCTCATCTTCCCCCACAATAGGTGTAGCTTATTTCCCTTTTTCTAAGGCCAGCATGCTCTGCTTATTCTTTGCCCTCGCCTTCCTTCTTTGGGTCACAATGTGCCATGGAGGGAAGTGAGAGTGCAGTCTCTGAGTGCAAGGACTTCAACACTGCCCAACCCTTTTATAGGTCATGTTAGAGGAAGGAGGCTCCCTACTCACTCTCCCATCTGCCAGGGGTGCTGGAACAATGTGTATCGCGGGGGTGCTGAGAGCCATTGAACCAAACTGTAAATCCTGTATATAATGGAAACCACTTCAAACCATGGGGTGCTGCAGCACCCTTTTCACCCCTAGTTCCACCATGTATGCCATCAGCTCACCCTCATGGAATGGCCCAATGGAACTGGGCCCTAAATTAGCAACTTCAGAAACACAACAGAGGAGAGTCAATAGGCTAAAGTCATGCTCATTATTGAGGTGCATTTGAGTCAATCCCATTCTTAATTCTCTTCAGCAAACATATTTTTGGTTTTAACAATGATGCTTCATCTCTGCCCAGGTAGTGACTGGAACTGTACAAACAAAAATTCTCAGTGTCAGCCAAAAGTAAACAAAGACAATTATTTTTTGTAGATTTGCAAAAAAATGGAACATTTTTTGTTCTCTCTGGATTTTTGTGAAAATGAAAGAGGTTCAGTAAGTGAAAAATTGGCATTCACATAAAGAAAAAAACATTAGTTTCTAATGACTCTAAATGCTGACCTAGGAAAGCGTAGTTAATTTGTAGGTCTTATTACTACAGGATATTATTGAGGCCGATACAGTAGCTCAGTAAGATTCAAAAAAGGGTTAGATCTTAGATGATAACCATTAGCAGAATAAAATTACAAGGGCTTTCAGTGTTCATGCTCCTGGCATAAATTGATCAACAGTTGAGATGAGGAAGAAATTTCACACCATGAGAAAGAGAGTAAAAGGTCTAAGCCTAAAATTGGGAGCCAGGAACTCCCAAATCCTAATCCTTGTTCTAATGCTGACTCCCTCTAAGGCTTGGACAAGTCCCTGGAAGCTTCTCTATCTTTGTTCACCTATTTATTACATTGAAGTAATAAACCTTTTTGGGCATGTCTGAGGGTTAATTAGCTAATGCTTTTCAAGTGTTTTGATGATAAAAAGAGCCAAATAGGTACTCATTATTAGGTGTAATACTGGAAATTATACCTTCCTCTAAAAGCATCAAGTACTGTTGTGATACAGTAAATCTTGCATTCTTACAGAAGTAAAGGAATGCACAGTCTTTTCTAACTTCAGCTTGCCCGTTTCCTGACTATACACACACACACACACACACACACACACACAGATTGTCCAGTTCTACACTAGAACTTTTGCCAATATAATAATGTCAATTAAGGGTATGCTTTTTTTACAATGCATTTATACCAGCAAAAGCCGTAGTGCAATCAAATGCTTTTGCTGTACAGCTTATTTTCTTTGGAGAACTGGCAAAAGCATATTGTTGCCAGTGTAAACTGTGCCTATACTGTGCATTTACTAGAAGGGTTTGCCAGTACATATATTAATGGATAGTTATACCAGCAAAGCTTTCCTGATGTAGACTACATCCTAGAAGCAAGTCGCAGTTCATTAGAGAATGGGCAACACAGGTTCATATAATCTTGACAAGGTACATATATTTCATATATACCTATATACACACGGAACACACACACAAAGAATGAGAGACAGAAGGAGACACCAACTGAGTCCATAAGATTAGTTTTAGACAAGCCTAAGTAATAAATACTGCAGGAAACAAAAACAAAAAAAATGGCACTCTCTTATAAGTGGGCCAGAATCCACTTCTATTCAACCTCCCACACCAACTTGTTCACAATCTTGCCTCTATAGTTTATTACCATTCCAGACTGCTTCATCATGGCACAAATGTAGACTTTATCTCTCACACAAGATAATCTTGTTATAGACAATCTGGTTATTGAATGTCCTCGACAGAGAACAATCTTGTTAATAGCTCGCCTGCTCAAAGAAGTGTCACTTCAAATCCATCTTGTATCTGGATCTCAGCTACATATAAATGTCCTCATCTGCAGCTACCCTTCCTTAGACTGATGTTGGTTGCTGTCTCTTGGAGTCAAATGTCTCACAAAAGACTTACTCAGCTGGTGGAATTTATTTCACATAAAATAGTTCTATAGAAATTTTATCTAAATGACCATCATCTTTCCCTCTATGAAGCACAAAGTTGCCTATTTTGCAGTTTTTCTTGAACAATGTACTCTATTAAATTTGACTTAAGTGAAAACATAGGTCAAAATTGTTCCCCACAGATCCATTCATGCAGAGAATACTCTATGCATATCTTGCTTTTGAAGCATCAACTCCCCTCCATGGGACTCCATGGAGGCCTTTCACAGTGTCCAGGATGCTTTCAGGGACCGAGTGAGCTGGAGGGGAACTAGGTAAAACAGGAATAGGATTAAATGCACATCATCCCCTCACCAGCCCTGTGGAAACTAGAGTTTCTTTTTCTTTTTCCATTCCACCCCCCCCCCCCCCCCCCAGCCAAGCCAAGCCAGTGGTGTGGGGGGGGGGTGGGAGCAGCAGCTCTCCACTTTTTTTCCATTGGGTGGCAAATCACTGATGCCAATGGGATGATCTTGGCCAGGGGATCTTTGCAAATATTTCCCCTCCACGAGGTGAATCCATGAGGGCACTCTGGACCACAGGTTGTACTGTCATCTATCAAAAGTTAGATCACATGCAACTTATAAATACTACACTTTGTATACTCCCTATCCAGAATAAAAGCTTACACGATGACAACACAGCTTATATCTATCTTACATTATACAGGATAATGTAAACTATGTTCTTTGTTGTAGGCTAAAAGATAAATTGCATTATTTTCAACAGATAGGGCCTTCAATCCAGATCTGAGCTCTGGATCCAAACACTTTCATAAGATGGTGAATTTCTGATCCAGGACCAAACTTTGCATCTTGGGCTCATGTTACATTTCAGTCTATGTTTCTCATGTGTAGTTTATGCAGGGCCTTGAAAGTTACATATCACGAGCTGAGAGAAGCGACAGGAGATGTAATGTGATGTGAAGGGGAGATGGGTTTCAATTTGAGAATATGACTTAGATGCATTGGCACGGCATCAAGAGGAGGTCCTGGCACACAGCAGAGATAACAAATACATCTTTTGGAGAAAAGAGTATCAGATGCAATACAATGCAGCAACCTCTGCAGAGAGACAGGTGAAGGGTAGCTGCAATAGTCAAGTATAGAAAATAATGAAGAAGGGTTATAATAAGGATGTACAAGCAAATAACACTGCTGAAGATAGTTAGGTGATATCAAGGTTGACTCTCTAGAAATATAGCTCTGCTGGCATAACTCTGTTCATTCAAGAGGAGGACAAATGTTGGTGCTACAATAATTACAAATTGCTCTGTGTAAGGAAACAGGCTGAACCCCCCGCCCCAAGCTAGTTCATTTTGAGCCATCAATATAAATCAAACTAGATTTTAAAAGAAACTTTATTTTTTCCTCTAACTCTAGCCACTGCTAAACACAAGTCATTGGGTACTTATGGACCTAAATCTAGAGATGTTAAATGTTTTGGGGTATTCTAGTTTTACAAAGGCCTTTCTTGTACTAATATATTACTCTACAACAATGATAAAGAATCAGAAGAATGTGTCACAGCAATAAGGGAGGGAAATGGTTTGATCAGAAAACTGCAGTATTTTATTCCAGTCTCCTAGATTTCTTAGATGATCATGGGATGCACTCCCATGCAGCTACAATTGAGCCACTGCTAAACACAAGTCACTGGGTAAATGTAGAGGAAATCCAACCTTCCTTGCTATCTGCAAATATTTTCCTAAATTCTGGCTCACCAACATCTACTGTATATTGGTGATGATAAACTTAATGCAACAAACTTTGCTCAATGTTTGAGTCAAAGACTTTATTCTATCAGTGGTATTTGATGATGTGGATCACTGGATATAACACCACTGGAAATACCACACTTGATAAAATTTCCAGAAATTGCATTATCAAAAGTGGTGCAAAACCACAGGCGTTTATTTCCCTACTGGAGTGTTGGTCTTCATACAATGCTGGTCTTCATTCCAGTTAGACATGTGCTACACATCTCATAGATTAAGTGCAATCTTTGAAATATGTTTGAGAGTCAGAAAGATTAATGTGTTTTCACTCACTATTGTTAGGAACTTTGTGGTCTCATTACTACTGTCTCTAGCATAAAAGACATGATTGTCTTGTTCTTTGTATAATGAACGTTATGCCATTTTCTCAAGAAGAATTTTTAGTCTCATAACTCAGTAAAAAAAGGCCCACTTCTAAATGTGTGTCTTGTGTAACAGATGTCTGGTCTTACCATTCAGTAACTATAAAGTAACTGTTTTGTTCTCTTTGTGGAAATCCACACATAAATATGGGATTTAACTACTTGAAACTGCAGCAGAAGGATGTCTGCAGGTGTCCATGGCAGGTGAGGGTTAATAGAGTATTTTCTTGCAATGCACAGACATAGCTCATGATTATTTAATACAGCATAGCCCAAGAAGTATATTACAATGTTTTATAATAATTTAATACATCTCTTTAAAATGTACTTGGAGTGTCCAGACTGCTCTCCTGGTTTTGTTTTTTATATGTTATTCCATTTTTTCAATCATTTTTTAAAAAATCAAGCAAATTATTGGTGCCAACATATGAATCAAGTACAGAGGACCAAGATATTTACACAATGCTTGGATTTCCATGTAGACTGCTGCCCTGTTTATTAAAAATGGATGTCAATTACTCTTCAAAAAAGGTTCAGATGAGTGTCAAAGCTTTAGCTAAACTTCCTGACAATGCACAATTGGTCAGAACCTTGAATGGCAGACAGACATAACCATAAAGAAAATGCAAGTAAAATAATGTAACCAAATATTTTCCAACTAAATTTAATTTAAGGTTTGTAACAAAGGCTTAGAGAAATTTTAATTTCATCCAAACTAGTATGCCCGTAACTGAATCTGGTGGGTGTTAGAAAAGTGCCTTGGTAAAATGGCAACAATTTACACAAAAGATCTGCTCCCTGAGTAGAGTTTATACCTATGACACAATAAATGTTTAGTACTTTTTTATTCCTCTTTCTGTTGTGGAGCCAACACAGTTCTGAAAAAGTGCACCAAAATCTGTACTGTGCATCATCAACAGAATAACCAACAGAGTCCAGAATCTTCTATACTGATGATGGCATATAAGCAAGAGAGAACACAGCTTGACTTTCACACTCATTTGCAAAACTGACAGATAGAAAACACATTTGTTTTATTTGCAAACTGAACATATTTGATATAGAAATCACCGAGAGACAAACAAACATGAAATTCCATATTATCATTTCACAGTCACTTTTTAGAGTACAATTGCACATTAACATGGTCCCTTATTTGTCAGGTAAATTAGTTCTAATATGTCTTCCGTTTTGTATTCCAAGAGCCCTGGTATCACAAATAAGATATATGAGCCTTAAAATTAGTCAAGTAAACAGAAGACACTACACATAGAGTACCGGAAATGAAAGGAGATACACATATTCAGATACAAAAAAATTAGAAGTTAGTGTTCTGAAAAAAGAATTGCTTGAAAAACACCATGGTTTAAGGCTTTATAGAACATATCATTGTGCTCAGTGTAAGAGTGAAGACAAGAGGCAATTTAATCTGCAGCTGGTTTAGAAATAAACACAGCAACAGAAGATAAGGAGTGAAAGAAGGATAAATCCTCCTGTAGCAAACTTGATGGACAGACAGGCTGCCATTAACAATGCTGTTGCCTTTGTAAGTACAGAGTGATGTGGAGATACCCTGGCATTTATACTGTAGACACGGTCCTTAAAGATTTTACACCTCCAATTCCTTAGAATTATCAGCTATCTCCAGCCTGTCAGTCATCCTGGCAATCTTAGATTTTTAGCTTGCAGGCCAGGCAGATTATTGACAAAGCAATCCAGGGTGATATAATACACCCTGACAAACAACAGTGAGGGGGATTGTGTTTACTACTTTCGCTGCACCAATTCGGCTAAATTATTTCTTAACACTGAAAGTAAACTTTCTCCTGGTAAGCATTCACTCCCTGCACACTATTGTTTTGCTGTACTACACTAGCTCAAGGGGAGTAGTAATACAGCTCTGATGCATCTAATTTAACCTGCTCGGTACTAATACAAATAAAAGGTTTTTGACTCAACAGCTGATATATCCGTAAGTACAAAACACTGTGCTATAATGAAGTTAAGGATCTGGCTTAAACAGACAAAAGCAAGAAAATTTCAAATTTAGGTTTGCTACTCTGTTCTCAATCTACCCTACTTCTGAAGGGATTAAAGCACAGACACTAGATGCGATTGCATACTATTCAGAGACATAAGCGCACATACCAAAAAACCCCCCAAAAACGCACAATAAAATTGGTACTGTCGTGACAACTATTTTTACCATGTTTTTGCCCAAGGGCAGTTTTCTCATTTGGGTTATAAACTCAAGAGGGTGGGGGTGGCGGGGGGGGAGAAGCTTTTAGAATGATGGTAGTGCATTAGGTATAGCAATGACCCTAGGCACTGCTAAAATTTTGAGCTAATTGGACTATTTTATACCACTGATTATTTTGCACAAAACATTCTATTCAAAACTTTGCAGAATATACAATGCTGTCATAGCTGTAAAGAGTACAGTTGTTTTACTCTGTTGTTTGTGTTGTTTCTGCTTTCATTTTTTTTTGTTTTGTTGTGTGGTGTTTTGTTAACTTTTTTAATTTTGGGAGAGGAGAGGAGGGTGGTTGAGGAGGTGGGACTCACAAAGTAGAAAGTCAAAGCCCAAGTAGACACCAAGACACAAAAAATGAAAAAATCAGGGGGGGGGGGGGGTAATACCTAAGACAAAGAAACAAAAAAAAGGAAAAACTATAAAATAAAAATATAAAATCGGGACATAATCCAAAGTCAAGTTTCCCAAAACTTTAGGTAGGGACAATGTTGGACTGAGGACTTTTGTTCATTTTTGAAGGAGAGAGAAAAGAGAGCAAAAGCTAAATTTCTAGAAGTGACTTAACTTTTGAAATTTCTTCATTCATTCAGGTTCAGGTTCATCTCTAGATAATAGGTCTGAATTAGCAGCAGAGACACTCACCATTTTTGCACCTCTCTCCCCCTCTGTTTATGTAGATATAATCTGGATGTTGTGTGTTAACTCATAACTTGCTAACAAAAAAAAGATTCTTGTTATTTATTAAAAAAAAACAATAAAAACATATGTATAATAAATACAAAAATTAAATATCATATATAATTAATTTAAATATTAATATAATTATATATGTGTGTGTGACTTAACCTGTAACCTGTGTCTCTCCTCCTCCTCCTGTCTGGGGGGGTCTCCTGTCTAGGTCTGCAAAAAACACAAAAACACTGGGTAGAGGACACTATGCCTCATGCCCTTTGGGGTTAGGGGTAGGGTAAAATAATAAAATATTTACCCTCTCTCTCTTCTTTAGGTTCTTTTTCTTTTTTTCTTTGAAAAAACTCTTTGAAAACACAAACAAAGAAAGTTAAAACAAGTTTATTAAAAAAAAAAAAAAAGAAAAAATGGAAAAAAAAACAAAAAAATGGTTTCACATAGTTAAATTTTTTTAACTATAAATTAAACTAGAAGATAGACTCTAGCTTTAGCTAAAAAAAAAAAAATCAAGTTACATATATCCAAGGTGAGTCTCTTGCTGACCTCTCTGTGAGAGTTCCAGCCTCATGCTGTGTCCAGAGAAAAAGGGTGAGAGATACTTAGACAGAGAAAGAGAGGGAGACCCCAGCTACATGAAACCTGGGGTTGTTCTTTTGGGTGTTTTTTAGTCTTCAAGTGATACAGTTTATTACCACACTAGCACTTACTGAGGTATACCTTATGTCACTCAGGGGTAGGGTGACCAGACAGCAAATGTGAAAAATCGGGACAGAGGGTGGGGGGTCATAGGAGCCTATATGAGAAAAAGACCCAAAAATCGGGACTGTCCCTATAAAATCGGGACATCTGGTCACCCTACTCAGGGGTATATAAAAGTCACCCCCCTTGAATGATGTAAGTTACACCAACCTAGGCACCAGCGTAGAGAGCATTATGTCTGCAGGAGAGCTTCTCCTGTTGACATAGCTTCTGCCGCTCTTGGGGCTGGAGTAGTTAAGCCGACAGGAGAGCTCTCTCCCATCGGATTAGAGCAGCTACACTAGATAGCTTACAGCAGTGCAGCTGCATCGCTGCAGCTCTGCTGCTGTAAATTCTCTAGTGCAGCCATAGACTAATTAGGATCCTTTCTTCTCCAAAGCACTATGCTAGATCACTTCCACCTCAAGAAGACTTTCCGCTTTCCCAGCCTTAAGCGTAGCATTTCACACACCCCTCTGACCACCAGATCAGCCTATCCTTTATTCTTGGGAAAGTAGCTTTGTCTGACTGGGTGGAGTTTTTTCTAAAGTTAAAATTGTCCTCTTCACTTCCCTTGGGTTATTAAATATTAATTTATCAGCATACTATATTTAGTTTTCCACAGTATATTGTTTTGCTAATTATTTAAATATTATTAGTATGGGTATAATTTTCAGAAGTGCTTAAATCATTTCAGAAGTAACTTGGCTACATCTGAACCTACATTTCACTGAATGTCCTAAGGCCATGTCTACATCATGGGGACTATAGTGGCATAGCTACAGTGCCATAGCTACATCAGTATATCCCTGTACTGTACTGTAGACACAGTCTATAGTGATGGAAGGCATTTTTCCACCACTGTAGGAACTCCACTTCCCCGAGTGACAGTAGGTAGGTCAACAGAAGTGATCTAGCTGCATCTACACTGGGTATTAGATTAGCATCGCTAAGATGCTCAGAAATGTGGATTTTGCACACCACTGAGTGCCGTAGCTGTCTCAATCTAAATTTTAAGTGCAATGGACTTAGACCTGACACAGTTTTTATACCAGTATAACTATTTTGGTTAGAGATTAATTTTGTTAGTGGTGGGGTTTTTTAAATTGTAATAGTTATACCAGTAAAATCCATTGTGTGGACATAATTTTACATGTACAAAGGAGTCTTATACTGTATAGCTCACTTCCCTTCCCCTATAAGAGTAAACTATACTGGTATAAGCACATTTATATTGGTAAAATTGTGTTCATACTACAGTGCTTAAAATAATTAAACTTGTATGTGTAGAAAAGCCAGTAGGCTCCTAAGCTCTTAGGCTCTATTGTTTACATATATATAGTCATATTAATTAAATAATTAGAAAAATAATATTCAAACACATATAGAATATCATGATTGTTAATAACTCCTTCCTAATCTGGTTTAATTGTTAATTGCAATGGTCCAGCACTCCCATGGCAACTGAAATTACAGAGGTTGTGAGTTTATATCTATGTTTGTTTATATATGAATATATACATATATAAATATATACACACATGCCCAAACAGAATTTGTATTTGCATTATTTTTTTCATCTTGTTTATGTTTTGGGAAGGAAAAATGATAGAACATTGACAGTGATAGAACAAAACAGTGGTGTAGAAAGTGTTATTTTGTGCCACGTTAAAAGATGATTTTTCAGTTCTATGACATCACCATTTTCGAAAATTATAATCTGATGAAGCTTTGGAAAATTCTGCCTTCTCTTGCAAAGAGTATTTACTATGGTTTTTGACCTCTGAAGAATATAAGTACAAAGGGTAAATATTCAAGAGTGATGAAAAATTCTGCAAATCCCAACAAAGGAAATATATCTTGAATATACTGTGGATGCTGACAGAAAGCAAAACTGCCTGTATTATAACAATGATAATTTGTAATTTTAATTATTAATAAGGAGATGATGGCCGAGTTTCCAAAAATCTTTCTATTAAGAATTCTCAGTATAAATCTCTCTGATATACTGTAATGCTACTTCATCTTTGCTGCCAACCGTGCTGGAACGCATAAAGCCCCTCATTAGTTCACGCCTTCACTTACAAAGATTGCTTTAACAAAGGGATGCAGTGTGCATTAATGACTTTTAGAATTAAGATATGACTGTGGCAAAACAATAAATACCTCCATCTTATTAAGATGATTCGGTAACAGCGGTGCAGAGCTGCTTTGTATTCGCTTTTCTCCACATGCATTTTAGTTCAGGCAGAAAACCAAGGATGCACTCCGGAGGAACACATAATGAGGTCAGATGGAAAATCTTGTCTTGTTTCAGATATGAATTCAATCCATCCTTTCTTGCATGTGAGATGATATACACAGAAGGAAATGCTGCTGACATGGCTTAACATCACTGACACTGAAAATCATTTCCCCTCGGTTGGTGCTTTTAGCTTTCACATGAAATACTATATATAGATTTACTATAGAGATGGCCACAAAATTTGCTTTTATTTACTCATTTCACCTCTTGCTATTCACTTACTCCTCATTTAGTACCACTGCACAAAATTATTTTGATAATTTTGCCTGTTAATTCATATTAGCAATGTGTAGAAAAATGTGCTTGATGTAAGGTTGTCACACCTTTGCTATTACTGTACTAAAATCCTAGGAAGTCTAGATTTTTAAACAGTGAAGGGGGAGGGGAAAGGGTTAGAAAACTCCGGGAAAAAATACTGGTCTTATAGTTGAGAACCTGGAGAACTGGAGTTCACCTGTCACAAGCAGGTACTTTGGCTCAGAACTATTCCCTAGAGGCATGCTTTGCTATTGAGCATAAGTCAGAACAATGTGTCAAGACTTGGAGCATAGCTCTTCAATGTCTAACACAACTATTAGTAGAAGAGCTAAAAAAATTCAGTTGTCAGCATAATTTGAGTTTAAAATGATGTTTAATTCCTAATTAGCCTATTCAGTGCACTACAACGTACATTTATATCAGGCAGAACCTGCAGTAACCTTTTAATGTAGTGTACCTTGTATGCTATATAACTGCCCATGGAAAACAACAAGAATATCTAAATTAACTGTGGCCCTTGACATGCATGAGTCATGGTAGAGGAAGAGTTATAGTTTAATTATCAGGCTGCACTTCACTGAAGGACAATGTCATGGGGCCAGTTGAAGTCAGTTTTACCACTGCAGCCTGGAACAAGACACCCAGCTCAGGTAGACGGCCTCATGCTAGCAGGGCATGCTAAAAGTTTCAGTGTGGACAATGTGGCTCCAGCTATCAAGCCCACCTGAGCCCCTGGTTCTGAGCTTGGATGGCTAGCACCATGCACCAGACCCACAACATCTTCACTGCTATTTTTAGTGCACTAGCCCAGCTCAAGCTAGCATGAACCTGTTTACCTAGGCTGGGAGGCTCACTCCCAACTGCAGTGGAGACATACGCAAAGGGAAAAGGATCAAGCCCCTTGCTATGTCCATTCACCTATCTATTTAAATTAGGCACTTTTATGGTCCCAATTACATAGCAGCTGAGTGGCTCACAATCTTCACAGACTCTCACAGCACCACTGTGGGGCAGAGTAGAACTATCATCCCCATTTTACAAATGGGGGACTGAAACACAGAGAAACTAAGAGTTTGTTTACAGCCACAAACCTTTATTTCGTGGCAGACTGAGGTGGGAAGCTACCCCATGCTAGTCTGCTGCAGATTAACTGTCCATGTGGACCGTGCTGAAGCACACTAACAGTTCTTTAGTGTGCTCTGATCTACCCCACTTTGAAAGGGGACTAGATCAAAGCACACTATGGAACTGTTAATGCAGAGTTACTCCTGGGGGAATTCTGCACCAAAAAATTAAAAATTCTCTGAACAATAAATTAAAATTCTGAAAAAATCTGTGTATTTTATTTTTCATAATAACATAATATAATCAGGCCAGTTTCAATTATTTTGATAATTTATTTCAAAATACCTGTCCGCAAGTATATCTTTAATATTACAGACTCTCCCTCCCCACCAAAAAAATCAAGAAATGTTTCTTTGACAAATAGATTCTTTACTAGGCAAATTAATACAGAAATTTTAGCAATTCATTTAAACTACAATACAGAAATGTATTTCCTGCATCCCTCAGAAGCAGGGCAAAGGCTTGGGGATGTCCAAGATAATGGAGGAATTGAGGGAGAGAGAAGAAGCCTGGAAGTGAACCCGGAAGGTTGTTGAGTGTGGATGGGAGAAGTATTTTTTTGGTGGGGGAGGAACTGTTAGGGAGTTGGGGACCCTCCCCCATGTTGATCCTGACTGACCCCTAGCCTCTCCCATTCAGTCAGACACATCTGCCCGCATCCCCATTTGTCCCTGCACACGCCTCACCCTGTCCCCATGTGTTCCTGCAGTGCACTACCCCCATCCCCATGTGGCCCTGCAGCCCCTTCCCATTCAGCCCCTGGCTCAATGCTGTCACCCACTAGCTCCTGAGCCCTGCCCCAGTCTGTCCCTCAAACTAGCCCTTCTGAACCCCACCCAAGTCATGCCCCGCAGCAGCCCCGTGTGCCCAACTCTGTCTGCCCTGTGCATATCCCGTGCCTCCTAACCTGGCCCTGTGGACAGGGTGCTGTGCTGAATGCAGCCTGCTGCTAGCTTTTACTGCCTGTCAGCTGGTGTTGTCTGTCCTGGTGGGCAAAAGGTAGAATTACAGCATTTCTCAGGCAGAACGTATTTTCTGTACAGAAAAAAAATTATATGCCAGACATGAATTCTGCGCATGCACAGTAGTGCAGAATTCCTCAGGAGTAATGGACAACAGTAGGGTCCACATGAACAGTTAATGCGCGGTAGGCTAGTGAGTGGTATATTCACACCCTAACTTACTGCAAACTAAGGGTTACATCTACACCGAAGGAAAAAAAACCCTGCAGCACTGAGTCTCAGAGACCAGTCAATTTACTCGAGCTTGTGTGGCTTGTGCTATGGAGCTAAAAATAGCAGCATAGCAGCATAGGCCTGGAGCCTGAGTTCTGAAACTCAGAGAGGGGGGGAGGGTCCCACAGCCCAGACTCCAGTCCAAGTGGGAACATCTACCATCGTGTGAACCCCACATGCCCAAGTCAGTTGACCTGGGCTTTGAGGCTTGCTGCCTCAAGGATTGTTTTTGCAGTGTACACATATCCCCCAAGTGTTTGTGTAGACAAGCCCCAGATGACTTGCCCAAGCTCACACAGGAAGTCTGAGGAAGAAAATTGAGCCTTGGTCTCCAAAGCCCCAGGCTAGCACCCTAGCCATAGGACAATTCTTCCTCTTATTATAGAAGCAAATACTTGTGAATTTTAGCAGAGTCTGAGAGTCTTTACAAGGAGATTTAACTGCTGTCCAGATTCTGAAATTGGCACAGTTCCACTAAATGTTAGATATTAGAGAGACTTTCCTAGACCTGAAGAAGAGTGCTGTGTAAGCTTGAAAGCTTGTCTCTCTCACCAACAGAAGTTGGTCCAATAAAATATATTCCCTCGCCCACCTTGTCTCTTGTAGAGCAATACTTGGCATTGAAATAGGACTTTTTGTAATAAGATAATGATTTTATGATCATATTTTTAACTATGAAACCTCCAAATCTAATAGAAAAGCTACCACAAGAACATATCACAGTGGCACCATTTTCATGGACAACTTTAAAATAAGCCAGCCTAATTTTCAGTCCCTATAACTTTTAACATGATATATGATAATTCTTGGGAGAAAAGAGGTTTGCCTGTCACCCTATCAAAACCTAAATATGAATTACTATATTTAAAGCATGTTGCTATTGTCCCACAGGATTTCATCCAAAAATGAATAGAAATAATTTCTCAAAGAAATGTGATCTTTTGCTTTGTAATTTTAGTATTAGAAGTATACCAGAGATAAAAATGCAGCTTTTATCTAGGAATAGTGGAAAGGTAGGAAAAGGCAAAGTGAATAGGAAAGACCCAGCAGATCATATCATCCCCTAACCACAATGATGTTACTTCATGAATCCATAAATTTGCAAATGAAAATCATACAGCTTTTTCTTGAATTTCACAGCTGTGCATTTGCAGCTTAAAATATGTAACTTTTTTTTAATTGTGCACAAAAATTTTTGGTTATCAATTAAAATGTTCAATTAGTGCAGCAAAATTCATAGCACCAAACTCGGCAAGAGCAAGGGAGTCTCATCTGGCTGCCTAACTGGAAATCACAGTCCAGCTGATAAAGTTGTCTGTGAAATGATGGAGCAAAAGTGTTTGGATTATTAAATGGTGCAAACTGATCAAAGCACTGCTACACAAACCTTTCTGGCACAAGCTAAGCTATCTTTCTCAATGTGAAGAAAAGTTCCTCAGTAACAAAATGGGAATTCCTTGGGACTATGACAGAATTAACTGTTTGTTTACTGAGGAGCAGAGAGATCTTACAGATTTATTTTGAACCACAGATACTTGTTCTCTCTCTGACAAACTGAAACAACAGCTACATCTGGATCCCAACACAAGAGGCCAAAAGGAAGTGGATTAAGACCCACTATGATGGCTCTATGTAGTCCAAAGTTTTCCCCATTCATGTTCAATGTTTTTATTATAAATACATTATTTCATTATGCATCTCTATATTTAATGAAGAAGTATTTATTCAAAGGAAGATAATATTTTTGATTCAGTAGATCGTTTCCCCATGGTGTTGCCCCGTTAAAATACTTAAATGCATTATTATTAAATATTTCAACTATTTTAATATTTTTATGCTTAGAACATGCAGATGTTATTCAGTCACTGATCCAAACTGTTGAATTCAGAAACTATTTTCTTAACCTCTTTCATCAGTAATTCTAACATCTCAGGATATGATAGATATGGAAATAATGTGTCTTGTTTCCATAGGTCTGACTCTACCTCAAATGAAACTTTTCCACTACATGCAGTATTGAAAGCAAGCGCCTTTTCTAATTTTCGAAACTGTACAGAACTATCCCAGAATGTAGAATCTCCCTAATTGGATAACTTCATAGGAGCCACTACTCCAGGCCCACACTTTCAATGGTTCCTTCAAAAAACCCCAACCCTTTATGTTTCCTTACACAAAGAGATTTCATATGTATTTTAGTGTTTTCTCACATTCATATCTGTAACTCTTCAGGCAGTGCTATTCTGTATTTGGGTCTGATCCTGATGTCCAGGGCAAAACTTCTAGGCAAAATGATGCAAAGGAACTTGATATAATCAGGGCTTAAATTCTCACAGAGTATTTCCTGGAGTCCCGGGACTCGGAGTTTCAGCCCCGCGAGAGGCACCAAGGCTCAGGGTTTCAGCCCGTGGGACATGTAGGGGCTCAGGGCTTCTGCTATGAAGGAGGTGCCAGGGCTCAGGGCTTCTGCCCTGTGGGATGTGCTGGGGCTCCCACAGGTTTGAAAATATTTACCAGAGCTCTGGACAGCTCTGGCTGAATTTAACCCCTGGATATAACCTCCTGTACTATAACACTAATGCAATAGTCTTCTGCTCTCTAATGATTCTAAATCTGTGCTAACAAGTATTAAGTGGGGGAGATGACAATATCCTAAGTGTCCTCGGTAAGCACCTTGCAGGATTTGGCCCTAAACATTTGAGCGGTCCTAACTGTCCTCAATGTCTAGTTATATGCTGTGGAAGTTGAGGGCACTCACCCACCTTAGAAACGCTCAGCACCATCAAGGATCATGCCCTAAATCAACCACATTTCTTTTAGGATGAACCACTACAACCAATAATCTAAAACAAAACAAATAATTTAGAAGTTGGATATAAACTTGGGCAAGGTATTAATATTTAGAAGACATCTATGAAATCCCATGGAAGTCATCATGGCAGGTGCAGGAGAATCTCCTTCTAAATAATGGGAAGGAAGTTGAAGTTCTTTCCAAGTGATACAAAGCTAAAGACAATATTCATCATACTATCTGGTCACTGATTGGATATTGTTCAATCATGCTGGCATATTTTAGCTTTATTTTAATACATCCCATTAACTTTACTTATCAGTCTCACATTTGACCAAATTTACAATCTAGCTTAAGCGTTCAATTGATGCTTCTCATTTTTATTTCAGAAATGGGCCTACTACATGTTGTACCAATGTGTCACTATTCCCAGCTGCTGTAATAGAGGTTCAAAAGCATGTAAAGCTACCTTTCATGTATTTAGATCTTACTCAGCACAAGTTCATATTCAATATTAAGATGCAAAATGGGACATAATATTTGTTTTTCTGTCTTTTTCCCCCTGGCAGAAAAAAGCAAATCACTACACAAGTCCTCTCCAAAATAAACCCTGCAATAGATTCACATTAAACTAAAGACATTCGGTATAGAAATCAAAGCCTAACAACACAGGAACATCTTCTGTGCTTGAATTCCATTCTTGATAATAATAGACAATCTCTCACAATTCAAAGGCAGTTCTGCACTTTCTCAGTCTGACAACTGTTGTCCTTGTTGGGGTAGTACTCTCAAGATAAATTATGAATGCAACGTGAAAGCTGTAAAATTTGTTGTATCTTCTATTATCTCCATGTTAAAGGCCACAAAAGCTCTTCAGTGAAGTCAGCCATTAAGAAATGACAGGTATTGCTATCAGCCTTCTTTATAGCCTATTACCTGCAATGACAGCAGCTGCTACACTACCACTGTACAGCCTATCACATTATTTGCAGCTCAAGCCAGCTACTGTGTCATTTTGGCTCATTTTCTTGACAGTGCCATCATAAATCCATGCAGCTGCAGGGTAACTGTCGGCTGCCTCGATTATCTTCATAGCCCGAATGAATCTTGAAATGTGTGTAACAGGCAATGACTGTTATGGATCAGGCACAAGGGCCATTCTCTATCCATTCTGTCAGGTCTGCGAAGCAATGCCTACCACAAAGAGAGTTCCTAAACTACTGTCATGTAATCGAGTAAAGTACCTGAACTTTGAGAAATCCTGTAGTTCTGCTCTGAAACGAGCTAACTTGTATGCCCTCGTGAAGGAGCCACAATGCAAATCTACAGGGATTAAAAAAAACCATAGCTTTTGTAAGTTCACAGGACATATCTTGCAACTGTGAAAATCTAGAGCTTTATTTATATTAAAGGAATCAAAACGGGATATAATTCTCTCTCCCCCCTACACTCTGTGGTAGAACAAAGACAAATATGGCTGACTTCCCCGCCTTCAAGCTGTACACCTGAAAGCCGGAAACAGCCAAATTTAAAAGGATTCTAAGTAAAAGTGTTCCAGTGGAATTTAGTAAGCTTTTGGGAAGTTTTGTAACAATAATAGCAGACTGTCATTATTATACATTCATGATTGTTTCTATTCTGTATAGTTGTCACTATAGGGCAGCCAATCAGAATTCTCTAGAAAAGAGAGCAGGATCATGACAAGGCACAATACCAACAAATGGTTTTGTGAAATGAGTAGTGGAAGGTGAGGTCAAATGACATCAGAAGTGTCAGCCAGGTGGGAAGTAGCATGGACAGATCTTGAACAATTTTTACCAGGCATTCTGGTGTTAAAAGAAGATTTGGAAGAGTGAGAGGAACTGAGTTAGGTGTCAGAGTGGATTAATACATTAGCCTTTCCTTTCTGGACACTGGGTTCAAATTTTGATTGGATCACACTTCAAAATGAATTTTATGCTATCACTGTAGTTTCTCTACATTTGTCCATATCACAAAACTACCACAGAGTGCAGCACAATTGTTAGTCTTTGATACAAAAATACTTATTATATATGGGATTTTTCAAGCAACTTCAGGTAAATTAAAACATCCAAAAAATAAAAATAAAAATAAAAACAAAAACATTAGCAATGACCAATATGTGCCCTTTTCCTTGTTGTCTAGCCCTTTATTTTGCAGCTCTATTAATGTGTCTTCAGCAGAAACAAAACAGGGCCATCATTTTCATTGAACTTTCATGAATTCTGTACCACAAAAAATACTTTCAGGATGGTTGACACTAATAGTCATATAGATAGATAATAGTAGATAAACTTCTATCCACAATGTGATGTCTAACGTATTGCAACTTGGCCCAATCCAAAGCTCTTGGAGAAGTCAATGGAGAGATGCCCTTAAATTATTGATATTTAAATGAGGCCATATTTCCTTATCCTTACCATAGGAAATAAGGTCCTGATTCATCAAAATATTTATACATGTGCGTGACTTCAAGTATATGATTAGTTCCACTAACTTCAATGGGACTGTCCATGTGCTTAAAGTGATGTGCCTGATTAAGTGCACCTTAATGCAGTATCTCAGTGCCACAGAGTCTGTCATTGTCTGATGATTGGATTTCTTCAATTCACATCGTTGTGGATCTCAGAAACTTTTTTCAAATATATTTTAATGCCCCTTTTATAGCAACTAACCTGCTTCAGATCCACCTGAGGCCTCTAATTATTTTAGACAAATATTCACCTCACTTTAACCCTTGGTGGTAACTGCTGAAAAATTATATTTTTTGCAATGGAAACCACTATACAATACTATTCCCTATAAGTATTTTGCACATCTTTCTTCCAGGTGAATGAACCACCACACAATTTGCAATTTTTTTTCATTTCCACAACATACATTTCTGCATATTTAATTGTAAAAATGGGTTCCAATTGATTTGATTGTTTAGCAGCAAGTCCTTCTGCATTTGTTTAACATAATAAGACAAATTCATTCCTGACTGATTTCATTGGAGTTATGCTATGGCTGAATGTGGGCCAATATTTTACAGACAATTGGATTTTAGATATAATATGGTAGCTGAACATATTTTTTTCCAAAACTAAGTCAGCACTATGGATGGAGAATGGCCACAGGAAGTAGTGGGAACCACTTCCGGTAGCTGTTCCATTGTTCCCATCATTGATCTTTTAGAATATAAACTCCATATAAATTAGTAGCAGAATAATTTACTACTTCACATGAATAAGAAATGAATACGATGATTTACTATACATATATTTCTGCTTAAATGGAGTTTTACTTCTGTCCGGGCTGTCTTAACTTTCACTTAAATTTTAAAAAACGCTAATTTGGAGGTATGAAATAGTATTGAAGTTTAGCTTTGCAATATAAATTGAAGTTATATGAGTATTCTGATCAGAATAAGTAAACATTATTTTAACACAGAGTGTGGAAGGCCTTTTCTGGAAGTCTTAAGAAATAGGGAAAATGGCACTACAGTTTTAGATAGTTTCAGTTAAAAAATACTCTTTTTTAAAATTGAAGTTCACATATATTTTATATTTAGACTTCAGGAGTTATTCATTAAAGAGAATATATGTTTGATTTTCACAGTGTTCTAATTAGGGCTGTTGCTATCAGTTAGTCCTGCTTTTTAATAGTCTTATTGTAAGAAATCTTAATATCCTCTTACTCTATAGAACTATAACATGTGCAATGTATGTAGAAGTGATTGAAAATATTTTGTCCTCTGTATAGCTGGTCCTGGAATTTACATTGCTCTCTAGTTTGAAGAGATTGTCTTTCTCTAAATTTAAAAATAGCAAATGGTATGTCTCTCTCTTTTGTAAACAAAGACGTTAGTTACCTGCAAAAGTCAAATTGTGGAAGGCTCCACTCTTATGCTGTACTTTATAGGTATCATTAGGTATCATACTCTAAAAAGTATGATAAAAGAGTTATCAATCTGGTTGTGTCCTTATTTAAATAGTCACCTAACCTGTATGGAGAAGAATAGTGATAATAACTATAGTTTTACATGTTGTGACCAATTTGAGGCCAGATTGTGGCTGTCACTTTTAACATAGGAACATAAGGATGGCCCTACTGGGTCAGACCCAGGGTACTGGGTCCATCTAGCCCAGTATCATGTCTTCTGCTAGTGGCCAGTGCCAGGTGCCCCAGAGGGAATGAACAGAACAGGTAATCAAGTGATCCATTCCCTGTCGCTCATTCCCAGCTTCTGGGAAACAGAGGCCAGGGACACCATTCCTTCCCATCCTGGCTAATAGCCATTGATGGACCTATCCTCCGTGAACTTATCCAGTTATTTTTTTAACTCTGTTATGCTCTTCGCCTTCACAACATCCGCTGGCAAGGAGTTCCACAGGTTGACTGTGCATTGTGTGAAGAAATACTTCCTTTTGTTTGTTTTAAACCTGCTGCCTATTAAGGTGGAATGCAGCAGTCAGTCTGTATCAGTGCCATGCCAATTTTTTTTTAGATAAGAGGAATTGAAGATAAATTCCCAATTGAAACTGTAGGAGGAATTTTAGGTAGCCAGAATGTAAAAATAAATCCTGAAAATAAAATCTGGCAAGGAAATTAAGAGGGAGGGAGGAGATATCCCTTATCTGAGAAAAGAGCCATAGGATCTTTACAAAGTAGTGAGGTTGTCACTGGTTTACATTTCAGTAGCACTAACACCATGCTGAGGAATTGATTTGATATTGACTCAGAGGGAAGAATGCTACCAATACCTCTTCCTGCAAAGCCTGGGTTTTCCCATCCAAGAACTGATCTGCTGGCATTCCTTGTACAGAGCCTCTACTGATATGGTTATAAGATGGGTAAAAATCTATATAGAAAGTAAACAATCAGGTAATATGTCACAAAGTCGGATACAAAGAGGAAAACAGGAAAATGGTAAAATCATTTCAGTTATTTGTAAAAAGGTAGTGACTGTAGTAACCCACATTTTTAGCACTTATTTCTTAACTTTAATGCAACAAAATCAAGAGATCTTACAACTGAAATGTTTAGATTTGCTATTCACCATTATTAATAATTTTTGTGAGGATAACTAGCAAGTAAAATTGTCCATTTATTTCTTATCCAGACTTTCTCCAGCTGGTAACTTTTATATCACTGGCTGGCAGAGAGATTTTAATTTACTCAGCACAGAAGAATTTTGGCTTACCATCCATAAACATACTGGTTATATTTCCATTTGTACAATTTATTGAATAAATCAGACTCAGATATTATATGGGAAATATATCACCCCAACGGGCACTACAACTTGGGTAAATCTATGCTGGAGCCACAGTTTGCTTCAATTATATATCGTGGTGTTGCCATAAAATAACCAAAGCATTTTGGGGATAGTTCTTCTACTGTTTTCTCCTTTTCTTAAGTGAAGGACTCATCTTTCCCTTGGTCTTTATGCTGCTAGGAATGAACAATCATCTGACATGAACTAAGTTCAGCCTCTTAAACTACTGACATACTTTCAGGAGAGAGTCGCCACCCTGCACCAGGAGTTGGGCTGGCTGGCCAGGAGAAGAAGGCAATGCTTTCTGGCTTCGGGGAGGAGGGAAGATGTATAGCTGCTGGGAGAGCACAGGTGTGTGGGGTCTGCACTGGGTCACAAGGCAGGCCCAGCATGGGCTTAAGTTTGGGCAGCAGGACAGGGGAAGGCCCTGGCAAAGGTAGTGAAGCCAGTGTTGGAAACGAAGCCCCTGGGCATATAGGGACTCATTGGCCATCAGGGCATGTAACCTCATTGGACAGAGTAGAGACTTCCGGAGGGTCTTTGGGGGATCAGGGCTCTGTGGAACTTCCTCAATGCAGTCCTGAGTACAGTCATGCTGGGGTGGCTGACCTGATGGTAGTTCACCTACTCAGTACAGCTAAATATAAAATCCTGAGAGGCAAATACATGCATATATTATCCCTAGTGCACAGGGAAGTGTGACAGACAGTAAACATGGGCAAGGCAAGCAAAATAGCAAACTGCCCAATAGGCCAAGGTTGAACATGAAAAAAATTGGGAGGCTGCCTTCCTCATCTACGAGGGTGTTATAGTATAGGCTTACCCACAGAGGAGCCCTGCCTCGGTTAAGTATACAAATATAATTAGGCGGGCACACAATATGTTTGGGGGGCATGTCCTGGTTTAATTATAATAAGCAGTTTCAGTTAAAGGCAGCAACACAAATGGGGATAAGGTGGCATCACGCACTGTGGTTGCAGTGAATGACACCAAGGGCACCAGGGTTTTGTTCATACCGCAACAAGCTCTGGAGGGTCCCCAGGCATGTAATAGTATTTGCTGGGCATTTAATGATGGTGGTTGTTTTCACAACCCCCGTAAATACAGGCATGTTTGCGAGGCTATTACTGCCAGCAATTTTATTTCAACAAGGCTATGCCCATGGGCTGTTCAGTATCCCCTGAAGCTATTCAGAAATTCAGTACAGGGTTGCGTTGGGCAGGGGTGCGGTCAGTGGGACTAAACAAGCAGTGAATTATTTGCATAATTTTTTGTTGCAAATGGACACATTTCAGGCCCTGGCTAAAGAGTTGGGAGAACCCCTAGTGAAGGAGAAAACATAAGGCCCTTCCACTACATTGACCTATCAGGGCATTCAGCTGAACACCAGGGAGGACATATCTCAGCTCCCTCAGGATAAACTTCGGGAGCTATCAGGGTTGCTCCGGAGAATACTGGGGAGGGCTTAAAATAAAAACACTCAGGCTACAAGAACTGCAATCTATTCTGGGGCACCAGAACTTTGCTTGCAGGGTTGTTGCCCTGTTTTGTGTCTGGCGGGCAGTGGCAATGGCCAGCATAGCCAGGCCACAACATTACATACCAGTCACTAGACATATGAAGGAATACTTGAGGGTGTGAAAATTTTCTGAGTTAACTTAATGGGGTATCATTGTGGAGGAAGCAATGGTTATTACAAAGGGGGATTAAAAATCCACTCAGATGCGGCAAAGGGTGCAGATTTTGGGGTGTTTTATCAAGGCAAATAGTGTGCACAAAATGGCCCGCCACCTGGACGCAAAACAGGGTTGTGCATGACATGACCTCCTTGGAATTTTTTCCCCATTTTACTTGCAGTGGTCATTTGGGGATCGGAGCTGGCTAATATAAGGGTGCACTTCTGGCAGATTGCACAGGGTTATGAAGTTGGAAAGGGTATTTGTTCTACAATGCTTAACCTTCAACATCTGTTTTTTCTTCCAAGCACATGCTGGGCATGGATAATATGTTAGACAGGAGGAGGTCAGACAAGATTATTGCAATGGTCCCTTCTGATTTTATAATCTGTGAATGCATGAAACTGGGCTAGGCCCAGAGTTAGTGAGATGAGATCTCTAGGAGCAGCTGTGTGCTTTCCTTTCTCCTTTGTGGTCTTCTTTTCAGCTTTATATTTTGATATATATCATAGCAAAAATCCCTGAAATTACCTGTGAATTACTGCAGTGCTGCACTCCAGGTATTTGCTATGTGAAAATGCATGTAGAAACACACGGTATAGGAAAGTCTTAGGTACACCCAGAAATTATCAAATACAAAATCTATGGTACAATAGTTAATTATATTTCTTAGTACTTTATATTTGAAGGTAATCTTTTCCCCTCCTGTTAACCTCTCATCCAGCTAACCAAGACTCCAATCATGCAAGGACTTATGCTTATGCCTAACTTTATGCTATATGAGTAGTTTCATTGATTTCATTAGCTATATGGGGAAGAATGTATTACATTGTTAAAGATTTATCTACATGCTTAGCTTTACATACTGTGAGTAATCCCACTGAAGTAAATTCAGGATCATGCCCTAAAACAACTGCATTCTTCTCTTTAATACATCTATAAAATGCTAAATCACCATGAAGGAGAAATAGAGCTCAGGAACAGGTTTGCGGAGTTGGAAAATGAATAAGGGTCACAGCAGGTGGTCGCTGAAGATGAGAGGGCAAGGAAAAAGAGAAGAGCTGCTAGTCCTACAGGAAGAGGGAAGAGTCAATGGAGACAACACCAAATATGAGCCCCAGGAGGATACGGGAAGGGTTGCAGAGGATTGCAAGGGTGAATAGGAATCGAGAGGACTTGCAGACAGTGGGAGCAGGGGATAGACCGGAGAATCACATTGTCACCAGGAAAAGGCAGGTCTACGTGATTGGAGACTCCTTACTGAAAAGAATAGACAGGCCTGTAACTAGAGCTGATCCAGAGAACAGAAGATTGCTGTCTGCCGGGTGCTAAGATATGGGATGTGGACCTGAGGCTGAAAAGGATCCTAACGGGAGCAGGAAAGAATCCGTTGATTGTCCTTCATGTGGGAATGAATGATATGGCTAGATTCTCGCTGGAACGTATCAAGGGAGACTGTACCAGGCTGGGGAAGACGCTTAAGGAAATCGAGGCTCAGGTGATCTTCAGTGGGATTCTGCCGGTTCCTAGAGAAGGGCAACAAAGGTGTGACAAGATTATGGTGATCAACAGATGGCTCAGGCAGTGGTGCTATAAGGAGGGCTTTGGGATGTACGGTCACTGGGAAGCGTTCATGGACAGAAGACTGTTCTCTCGGGATGGACTTCATCTGAGTAAGGAGGGAAATAGACTTCTAAGATGGAGACTTGCCCAACTGATTAAGAGAGCTTTAAACTAGGATTTAGGGGAGATGGTTGGGAGATGTCCAGGTAATCTCCACGCCAGAATTTAACATTGAGAGGGAAGAAAACAAAGTAAAAGAGGATACAGCCGTGGGCAGAAGAATGAACATAAGGAGGAAGGGTAGTGTAGATACCAGTCTAATAGGTGATGCTGGTGGTAGAATGTTTGTGCCTAACCAGGTAAAGAATGTCAGTGAAGCCAAACGGCAAAAATTAAGATGTCTGTACACTAATGCGAGGAGCCTAGGTAACAAAATGGAGGAACTAGAGCTACTGGTGCAGGAAGTGAAACCGGATATTATAGGGATAACAGAAACATGGTGGAATAGTAGTCATGACTGGAGTACAGGTATTGAAGGCTATGTGCTGTTTAGGAAAGACAGAAATAAAGGCAAAGGTGGTGGAGTAGCATTGTATATCAATGATGAGGTTAACTGTAAAGAAATAAGAAGTGATGGAATGGATAAGACAGAGTCTGTCTGGGCAAAAATCACTCTGGGAAAGAAAGCTACTAGAGCCTCCCCTGAGATAGTGCTTGGGGTGTGCTACAGACCGCCGGGATCCAATTTGGATATGGATAGAGACCTCTTTAATGTTTTTAATGAAGTAAACACTAATGGGAATTGTGTGATCATGGGAGACTTTAACTTCCCAGATATAGACTGGAGGACAAGTGCTAGTAACAATAATAGAGCTCAGATTTTTCTGGATGTGATAGCTGATGGATTTCTTCACGAAGTCGTTGAAGAACCAACAAGAGGGGATGCCAGATTTGGTTTTGGTGAGTAGTGAGGACCTCATAGAAGAAATGGTTGTAGGGGACAACCTTGGTTCAAGTGATCATGAGCTAATTCAGTTCAAACTAGATGGAAGGATAAACAAAAATAGATCTGGGACTAGAGTGTTTGATTTCAAAAGGGCTAACTTTAAAGAATGAAGGAAATTAGTTAGGGAAGTGGATTGGACTGAAGAACTTGTGGATCTAAAGGCAGAGGAGGCCTGAAATTACTTCAAGTCAAAGTTGCAGAAACTATCAGAAGCCTGCATCCCAAGAAAGGGGAAAAAAATCATAGGCAGGAGTTGTAGACCAAGCTGGATGAGCAAGCATTTCAGAGAGGTGATTAAGAAAAAGCAGAAAGCCTACAAGGGGTGGAAGAGGGGCAGGATTAGCAAGGAAAGCTACCTTATTGAGGTCAGAACATGTAGGGATGAAGTGAGAAAGGCTAAGAGCCATGTAGAGTTGGACCTTGCAAAGGGAACTAAAACCAATAGTAAAAGGTTCTATAGCCATATAAATAAGAAGAAAACAAAGAAAAAAGAAGTGGGACCACTAAACACTGAGGATGGAATGGAGGTTAAGGATAACCTAGGCATGGCCCAATATCTACATAAATACTTTGCCTCAGTCTTTAATAAGGCTAATGAGGAGCTGAGGGATAATGGAAGGATGACAAATGAGAATGAGGATATGGAGGTAGATATTACCACATCCGAGGTAGAAGCCAAACTCGAACAGCTCAATGGGACAAAATCAGAGAGCCCAGATAATCTTCATCCAAGAATATTAAAGGAACTGGCACATGAAATTGCAAGCCCATTAGCAAGAATTTTTAATGAATCAGTAAACTCAGGGGTTGTACAGTACGACTGGAGAATTGCTAACATAGTTCCTATTTTTAAGAAAGGGGAAAAAAAGTGATCACAGTAACTATAGGCCTGTTAGTTTGACATCTGTAGTATGTAAGGTCTTGGAAAAAATTTTGAAGGAGAAAATAATTAAGGACATTGAGGTCAATGGTAATTGGGATAAATTACAACATAGTTTTACAAAAGGTAGATTGTGCCAAACCAACCTGATCTCCTTCTTTGAGAAGGTAACAGATTATTTAGACAAAGGAAATGCAGTGGATCTAATTTACCTCAATTTCAGTAAGGCATTTGACACGGTTCCACATGGGGAATTATTAGTTAAATTGGAAAATATGGGGATCAATATAAAAATTGAAGGGTGGATAAGGAACTGGTTAAAGGAGAGACTACAATGGGTCGTACTGAAGGGTGAACTGTCAGGATGGAAGGAGGTTACTAGTGCAGTTCCTCAGGGATCAGTTTTGGGACCAATCTTATTTAACCTTTTTATTACTGACCTTGGCACAAAAAGCGGGAATGTGCTAATAAAGTTTGCGGATGACACAAAGCTGGGAGGTATTGCTAACACAGAGAAGGACTGGGATATTATACAGGAAGATCTGGATGACCTTGTAAACTGGAGTAATAATAATAGGATGAAATTTAATAGTGAAAGGTGCAAGGTCATGCATTTAGGGATTAATAATAAGAATTTTAGTTATAAATTGGGGATACATCAGTTGGAAATAACAGAGGAGGAGAAGGACCTTGGAGTATTGGTTGATCACAGGATGACTATGAGCCGCCAATGTGATATGGCCGTTAAAAAAGCTAATGCAGTTTTAGGATGCATCAGGCGAGGTATTTCCAGCAAGGATAAGGACGTGTTAGTACCGTTATATAAGGCACTGATGAGACCTCGTCTGGAATACTGTGTGCAGTTCTGGTCTCCCATGTTTAAGAAGGATGAATTCAAACTGGAACAGGTTCAGAGACGGGCTACTAGGATGATCCGAGGAATGGAAAACCTGTCTTATGAAAGGAGACTCAAAGAGCTTGGCTTGTTTAGCCTAACCAAAAGAAGGTTGAGAGGGGATATGATTGCTCTTTATAAATATATCAGTGGGATTAATATTAGGGAGGGAGAGGAATTATATAAGCTTAGTACCAATGTGGACACAAGAACAAAGGGGTATAAACTGGACACTAGGAAGTTTAGACTTGAAATTAGACAAAGTTTTCTAACCATTAGAGGAGTGAAGTTCTGGAACAGCCTTCCAAGGGGAGTAGTGGGGGCAAAAGACATATCTGGCTTTAAGACTAAGCTTGATAAGTTTATGGAAGGGATGGTATGATGGGATAGCCTAATTTTGGCAATTAATTTTGGCAATTGATCTTTGATTATCAGCAGGTAAGTATGCCCAATGGTCTGTGATGGGATGTTAGATGGGATGGGATCTGAGTTACTGCAGAGAATTCTTTCCTGGGTGCTGGCAGGTGAGTCTTGCCCACATGGTTAAACCTCAGGGTTTAACTGATCACCTTATTTGGGGTCGGGAAGGAATTTTCCTCCAGTGCAGATTGGCAGAGGCCCTGGAGGTTTTTTGCCTTCCTCTGCAGCGTGGGGCATGAGTCACTTGCTGGAGGATTCTCTGAAGCTTGAGGTCTTCAAACGACAATTTGAAGACTTCAATAACTCAGACATAGGTTAGGGGTTTGTTATAGAAGTGGATGGGCAGAATTCTGTGGCCTGTGTTGTGCAGGAGGTCAGACTAGATGATCATAATGGTCCCTTCTGACCTTAGAGTCTATGAGTCTATATCAGAACAACAGCTAATTTCAAAATAGAAGTTTTGTTATGTACTCCAAATACCATGGTGATAGATGTGTGAAAATTACCTACATGGTAGATTAGACATATTAAAAAGTAGATTAGGTAGATCAAGAGACTAGGTAAAATGCATAAAACATTAGCTCATATAACAGATTAGATGTATTAGATCAAATAGATAAGAGATTAGATAGATCATACTAATGAGATTAGCTATATATTAGGATCTATTTTATGTTCTCCCGCAAACCAATTCATTTGGCGATGAAAGGGGGGAATGGATCAAATTATACAAACAGTATTTATAATATAGCACAGCCATGGAATGCTTTAGCAGTAAAAAGGAATTAAGAGGTAACAACTTTATATTCCTGTCTGGTCTCTATTTCTTTTCAGGCCCTCTGCTGAGGGACATTATACTAGTCATAGAGAATGAACATGATCACCATCTGTTGGCTGTTCTGTGACCTATACAAAATGAGTAGTGGTCTCAATTCAGTTCCCAGTGAACAGGTGCTCAAATCACAAAAAACTTCAAAAATGTCACTAATTGCCACCCTCACTAGTGTTATAAGAGAGAGGCCAAGAATTGAATTAGCTTGATGAATTAACTACCCCTCACATCTAGAGCAATAAAAAAGTTCATTAGGATACAGACGTTCTGCAATAGGAATTAGAGAGAAAAAATGATAATGTTTACTCATAGAATAAGATAGCTATGATATTTTGAGGCCCCAGGTACTGCTGCCAAAATTTAATATAGAAACATTTTGATTTTATCAATCAGTCTGAGTTCTGCAAATATTTTAATGTTGGATCTAATTCTGTACTCGTTGCACATATGCAATTCATCCCCACGACTAGGAGTTGCAAAGGTGGCATAAAGCCAGCTGTGTCCCCCATTGCTTTTGTGTTTAAAAATTAAAAATCTGGGCACCTGAGTCTGTCTAGAGTTATCTATACTAGAGCACAGTATAGTAAATACTGAAATTTACCACAGTTGTGCATGTGTGAAAGAATTAAAATTGAACATTTTGGAAATTATGTGATGGGACAGGTTCCTGAAACAGATGAATAGTGACTACAATAAAGCCTTTTTTTTTAATATTAGGGTTGGAAGGGACCTCAGGAGGTCATCTAGTCCAACCCCCTGCTCAAAGCAGGACCAATCCCCAGATTTTTACTCCAGTTCCCCAAATGGCCCCCTTAAGGATTGAACTCACAACTCTGGGTTTAGCAGGCCAATGCTCAAACCACTGAGCTATCCCTCCCCCCCGCAGTGCAAAATTAGGGCCAGATTTTCACACCCGCCTGTGGGACTATTGTGGAGAAAGGTGAGAGTGAGTAAGGCTACTGGAATCTGGCATTTGCTGAATAGTTCCAATTCTAGTGATTGCTTAGGGAAGATACAACTGTCTATATGAAATTAAAGTCTTCAAACAATAAAGAGGGGAAATAATTGTGAGAGAGAAGTAGAAAAGATGGTGAAGGAGTTAAGCAAAGGGAATTTTAGATGGACTATCAGGAAGCAATTCCAAACAGTGTTGTCTATCCCACAGTGTGATAATTTCTGTAGCACATTGTAGGAGTCCCATCACTTCAGTTGTTACAACAAGGC
The DNA here is from genome assembly GCF_016161935.1 of Mauremys reevesii. NCBI lineage: Eukaryota > Metazoa > Chordata > Testudines > Geoemydidae > Mauremys > Mauremys reevesii. The sequence goes on along the minus strand of NC_052628.1, from coordinate 55,495,630 downwards.
TTAGCGGATCATTGATGCAGAGAGAGGAAACATTGAAAGAAAGATGGACAAGATGATTTTTTTCATCTATTGTTTTTTCTGTTGCTAATGCTTAGGATGCAACAATTTTATCTCAGCAGAAAAATGTTCCATATATGGACAATTTGCTGTTTAGGAAGTACTCAGTTTTCCAGAAATGATATGGGATTGTGGAAGATGTTAAGAATTGCCCATTCACTTTCAGTAGGCAGTGCATAGTGCCCACCACAAAGTTTATCTCCCTCTTTCCCCTCCCCCATCCCAGGTGCCTTCTTCTCTGAATGGGAGTATATGACAAATAAACAAACAGTAGATTTGAAAAATGTTACAATGCAATATTTTTAAAGTCACATTTTTCTTATTGTCATAATTTAAAACCAAAGCCATTTGGTGAGACTGAAAAATTAGATTAATAATTCTATATATTAAAAACTCCACAAATAGAAATTAATCTAACTATTTCCCCTGTTTGAAATCTGGCCTCAGACCTGTTGAGAACTGACCCATGTATCAGTCCCCATTTTACACATCAAAATCATTGCAGAATAGTAAAACTGAGAAGATGTATTATTTATTCAAAAATGCAACGAATATATGCTTAAAATAAATGTACACAGTAGAAAATTTAGTAGGAATATAAAAAAATACCCTGAAAAATATTTTATTAGAACTGAGGAATCCTGTTCAGTCAAAAACACTGATGAGGTAAATCATATGACGTGTGTAAAACTAACATCATAAAGTACAAAATTATGAGTGTTGCCCTAATTACATTAGTCCAATAAAAATTACATGTCACTTCTTTCTGCAGTGATTTAGTCATCTTGAATACTATCCTTATACTCCCTCAAATATGTAAAACTCATTTAGGGAGGATATTACACCATTTCTTTAGTGTTACTCTCATCCCCCCTCCCCCATCCTGTTCTTCGAATTAAAAAAAAAAATCTGCTGAACACTAATTATTTAACCTTACCTCCTACCTACTTTCTCTCTTTATTCTGGAGATTTCTTAAGGGCTATAATGAGCTGTCCCCACACAAACAGGCCAAATTAGTGGATAATTACTGCTGGGCCTGTGAATGTTCTCACTCCTCCTTTCTTACAGTTTCACAATATTACCAGAATGGTCTGTCACCTCCCTACCAATTAGGCACAATTACTACTTTATAACATTAGTGGTGGCAGGCTTATTATGTTGGAGGACATGTAAAAAGTAAGGGGGCTTGTGGTGAGTGGGCAGTGAATCAAGGTCAAAGGAGGTCATTACAGCACTGAGAATTTGTTATTTTCATAGTTTTATTTTTTATTTTCCAGAACTAAACCTGCACCAACCTATATAAACATGGTGGAAGACAAGAAAGTGAATCCCCCACACCCAAGTTTTTTTCTTAAATAAACAAGATAGCATTTAGTTTTGATGCATGTAGATTTTCCAGATGATGGAGCCAGCGCTTCCTTAAAATTTATGATTATTTTCATTTAAATATGTCTTTTAGCAGAGAGAAAAGGATCTGGGTGTCTGAATTTATCCAAATGAGGTATATCTCAAGTGTGTCATGGCAAAGGGAGGTACAGTGACCCCAAAGAGTAACAAAACATTCCCGTCCAATCTGTATTTAAATGGGAGAGTTCAGGTCAAGATAAATCTAGGTCAAACATTCAGAGAGAGAAAGAGAGAAATGTTCTAAAGGTTTATACGTCCCACATTATTATGTGTATAGTTAACTTCTCTCCTTGTGGAAAAAATAACTCAGGCTCACATGCCTTAGATTATCTCTTCTCTGCTTTTCACCTTTCAAAGGCAAAATTTTTGAAATGTCCAAAAGTCTGCATTTTAGAGGTCAGAGATACATTTCTAATAGTGAAATGACTCATTGGGATAATAAAAATCAGAGATTTTCAAAACATCTCTTTTATGGAAGTTGGTCAAGCAGTTATAAGACCAAACTTCAGCTTTTTATTGTTAAAGAGAGTTATACAGAACTGAATCTGACTAGAAACATTTTTTCTGTAATTAAAAACAAGTGAAAGCAGTGTATTCTTTTTTTTGTGGAGGGGGGTAGTTAGAGGGGAGTAGTGGTAGACTAAAGAATCCCCTGTAGTGCTGGTTTCTCAGTGCATGAAAACCTGATAATGAAATTGACTATAAACAGAAAATGAAACTGACCAGTCTAGTTTCGCTGCCCAGTTCAGTGCTGTGCAAAAATTGGGAAAATAGCACAAATCATGAAAAATGTTTGTTGTTGTTGTTGAATTCAATTAATGATTTTTAATGCATTTTTATAATGTCAGTGTCCTTTTCACAAATGTCACTCATGGAAGCTACTACTGGTAGTGTCTGCCTGCCTTGCGATAGGGAATTGATTCTTTGTAAGGTGGTTTCCTCAGTGAGAGTAGAGCAAAGAGAAGGAAAGAAGGATGAGGAAAATAAACAAGGGATATATAGATAGAGTAAAATATGGTTATAGAAGATATAATGTTCATCTTTAAATATGCATTTAATGATTATATTACATGAACATTATTATTCCCTATTCTGACTTCATGCACGTTAGCCATGAACATACCTCAAATCTTTTTGTGTACATACCCTCATACAAGTTTATTCTGCTTTAAATTTGATGTAATATTCTCTTCCAAAGAGACTTGACAAATATCCTTACCCCAACAACAGACACAGAGGATAAGCACAATCTTGCTACTGAAAAATAAAAATATGTGAAGTCCCCAGCAGACACAGAGCATTACATTATGAATTAAAGTGAAACCTTGTATTAAATGCACTACCTTTATAAAGCTTCCACCTGCCAAGCTATCCCTAAGCATTTTACAATGTTAATGTATCTGTTTTAAGCTACCTGTTTGGGACATCATTGCCCATAAACATATATGGTATAAATATATAGCTGTGTACAGGATACCCCACACTGCATTGTTTTGGGTATTGCTTTAATTTTTTATACTGAACCACCAAACAGGTCAATATAAATTTCACATTTTTATTTCATTTTGTCTACAGACGTTAGCAGACAGAGCCTTATTTCAGATGCAAGTGAACATTCAAACCTGTTTTCATTAAGTATTTATGTTTCAGGTATTTTTGTAAAACTAATAGTATTTTGTCTTACAAATGTTTTATAAACTAACAATTTTTTGAATCAAACTGATTTTTTTATTGGACTCCCTTCACCTTCTCAGATAACCTTCTCAGTAATCTTTATTAAAAATTAGCAGCTCCTTTAAGAAATCATATTTTGAAGGGTCCTTGAGTAGTCAGTAAAAATATAGGTTTCACTTAGGGATACCTTGGCAGATGGAAGCTATATAAAGGTGGTGCATTTAACACAAAGTTTTACTGTAATTCATAATGTGAATGGATAGATGATAAAAATGAATTCAACACATAGAAGCTCGGGGCCTGATTTGCCTTTCTGTTATAGTGCTGTATCATAGAATCATAGGAGATTAGGGTTGAAAGAGACCACAGGAAGCCATCTAGTCCAACCCCCTGCTCAAAGCACGACAAACCTCAACTAAATCATCATTGTCAAGCCAGCCCTTAAAAACCTCTAAGGATGGAGATTCTACCACCTCCCTAAGTAACCCATTCCAGTGCTTTGCCACCCTCCTAGTGAAATAGTTTTTCCTAATGTCCAACCTAGATCTCTCCGGCTGCAACTTGAGACCATTGCTCCTTGTTCTTGTCATCTGCCACCACTGAGAACAGCCTAGCTCCATCCTCTTTGGAACCCCCCTTCAGGTAACTGAAGGCTGATATCAAATTCCCTCTCATTCTTCTCTTTTGCAGACTAAAAAAGCCCAGTTCTCTCCTTCTCCTTATAAGTCATGTGCCTCAGCCCCCGTGTCATTTTCACTGCCCTCCGCTGGACTCTCTCCAATTTGTCCACATCCCTTCTGTAGTGGGGGGCCCAAAACTGGACACAATACTCCAGATGTGGCCTCACCAGTGCCAAATAGAGGGGAATAATCATATCCCTCCATCTGCTGGCAATGCTCCTACTAATGCAGCTCAATATGCTGTTAGCCTTCTTGGCAACAAGGGCACACTGCTGACTCATATCCAGCTTCTTATCTACTGTAATCCCCAGGTCCTTTTCTGCAGAACTGCTGCTTAGCCAGTCGATCCACAGCCTGTAGCAGTGCATGGGATTCTTCCATCCTAAGTGCAGGACTCCACACTTGTCCTTGTTGAACCTCATCAGATTTTTTTGGCCCAATCCTTCAATTTGTCTAGGTCACTCTGGACCCTATCCCTGCCCTCCAGCATATCCACCTCTCCCCGCAGCTTAATGTCATCCACGAACTTGCTGAGGGTGCAATCCATCCTATCATCCAGATCATTAATGAAGATGTTAAACAAAACCAGCCCCAAGACCAACCCCATGGGCACTCAGCTTGATACCGGCTGCCAACTAGACATTGAGCCATTGATCACAACCCATTGAGCCTGACAATCTAGCCATCTTTCTATCCACCTTACAGTCTATTCATCCAGATCCATACTTCTTTAATTTGCTGGCAAGAATACTCTGGGACACCATATCAAAAGCTTTGCTAAAGTCAAGGAATAACATGTCCACTGCTTTCCCCTCATCCACAGAGCCAGTTATTTCATCATAGAAGGCAATTAGGTTAGTCAGGCATGACTTACTCTTGGTGAATCCATGCTGACTGTTCCTGATCACATTCCTCTCTTCTAAGTGCTTCAAAATGGATTCCTTGAGGACCTGCTCCATGATTTTTCCAGGGACTGAGGTGAGGCTGACTGGTCTGTAGTTCCCCAGATGCTCCTTCTTCCCTTTTTTAAAGATGGGCACTATATTTGTCTTTCCCCAATCATCCGGGATCTCTCCCAATCACCACGAGTTTTCAAAGATAATGGCCAATGGCTCTGCAATCACATCTGCCAACTCCCTCAGCACCCTTGGATGCATTAGATACGGGACCATGGTCTTGTGCATGTCCAGCTTTTCTAAATAGTCCTTAACTTTTTCTCTCACAGCTGAGGGCTGCTCACCTCTTCCCCATACTTTGTTGCCCAGTGCAGCAGTCTGGGAGCTGACCTTGTCTGTGAAGACCCAGGCAAAAAAAAGCATTGAGTACTTCAGCTTTTTCCATATCATTGTCACAAGGTTGCCTCCCCCATTCAGTAAGGGTCCCACACCTTCCCTGACCACCTTGTTGCTAACATACCCATATAAACCCTTCTTGTTACCCTTTACATCCCTTGCTAGTTGCAACTCCAATTGAGCTTTGAATTTCCTGATTACACCACTGCATGCTCGAGCAATATTTTTATACTCCTTCCTAGTCATCTGTCCAAGTTTCCACTTCTTGTAAGCTTCATTTTTGTGTTTAAGTTCACCAAAGATTCTTCTGTTAAGCCAAGCTGGTCGCCTCCTATGTTTGCTATTCTTTCTGCACATCAGGATGGTTTGTTTCTACACCCTAAATAAGGCTTCTTTAAAATACAGCCAGCTCTTCTGGACTCCTTTCCCCCTCATATTAGTCTCCTAGGGGGTCCTGCCCATCAGTTCCCTGAGGGAGTCAAATTCTGCCTTTCTGAAGTCCAGGATCCATATTCTGTTGCTGTCCTTCCTTCTTTTTGTCAGGATCCTGAACTTCACCATCTTATGGTCACAGATACCCAGGTTGCCACCCACTTCTGCTTCCCCTACCAATTCTTCTCTGTTCGTGAGCAGAAGGTCAAGAGGAGCACGGCCCCTAGTTGGTTCCTCCAGCACTTGCATCAGGAAGTTGTCCCCAACACTCTCCAAAAACTTCCTGGATTATCTGTGCACTGCTGTATTGCTCTCCCAGCAGATGTCAGGGTGATTGAAGCCCCCCATGAGAACCAGGACCTGTGATCTGGAAACTTCTGTTAGTTGTCCAAAGAAAGCCTCATCTACCTACACTGATGTAAAACTGGTATAATGAGAAGAGAATCAGGCTCGCAAATTCCTAGTCTGCTCAACACTTCTCTGGGTTTGGTGCCATAAAATAAGTATGTCCAAGAAAAATGATTTTATTAAAAATGTGCCTTATATGTGCCAACTGATTATTTGCTGAGTCAGCCAGCCAGGCATGGAGCCTAAATTCCATACCTATTTTGATAGTGCTGTGATTGCACTCATAGAATTGTGAATGACCTTTCACACATACCTATTCTGTGTGACTTTTCCTGAGACATGACAACAATGCCAATCCTAGTCTGGAAACTCCTGGAAAAGCATTGTTTCCAAGTCTGCAGTGCATTTTCAAGAGAAAGTTTGCACTGAGTTCCCCACAGAGCAACATGCTAAGGCTTCCCAGTCCCCTGCTTCTTTTGTGATTTGTGGTTTATGATCAAGTATTTCCTGAGATTCTGATGCCTTTTATATATCAAATTAATCTTGAGAAAGTGATACATTAAATAGAAAATATATAAACCAGTAGCATACTGAATCAGAACTGCCTCTATTTCTACATATAGGCTGAAGGAAAATAACAGTGATAGATGAAACTCAAAAGGTTCATATCTATACCTAGAAATTTCATAGTTCTGTAAGAAGAGTACCTAAATCTTTTTGGGTCGGAAGTGTTCTGAGAACAAGTTCTCTCATGAGATTTCAAGAATATCCGTATTTCAGATGAGTCAGAAATAAAACAAAAAGAGCTTAACTCATGCTAGATCAATATTTCTATTTCCAGACTTGATCAAAAATCCAGAAATTCAGAGGCTTGCAAAAATAAAAATTTAGCAGCAGCAAAAATAAAATAAATAAATAAATAAATAAAAACAAAGCAAAACTTCTTTTTACCTCCAAAAATATTTTTTTGGTAAAAAGCTCTGAACAATTTTGGGGCAAAAGTTCAGCTCAATTCTTATATTAATTGATGTAGTTTATTCTTCCCCTGAATAGAGCTATTTTTTCAATACAAAAGAGTGTTGAAACATTCAGATATAAAAAAAAAGCCAGCCAAACTAACTTTTTTATTCATAAGTTTCTTTGGGAGATCAGATGGCTTGCGTGCAACTGGCAATGAACAACTAAGCTTTTCATGCCTAGACCTAATCTTGTTTAGTTGCTAGAAGATAGTATTTTTTTATGATACCAATAGGAATGAGCATGCTCATTGGTACTCACAGGCCTTGTCTTTGTCTACATACAAACACTGAACAATGTAATTAAACTGGTTTAAAAACTGATTTATTTAAATCCATGCACCCCATTGTGTACACACTCTTAAAACAGTCTAAGAGTGCTTCATATCAATTTAGCTTAAGCAGTTTCCTTAATGGCTTAGCTAAATTGATATCAGGTACTCCAAAACTGGGGGCTTGGACCAATTTAACTAATTGGTTATTGGTTTAAACTGCTGCAACTTTTGTGGGAAGATATATCCTCATACGCTTTATCTTCACTGCTTAAAAAAGGTGATGGGGGCTTTTTTTCTTTTATAGTAATGTAACAAATGTGTGATAGTTCTCTGACTGTAAAAACCTAGTGGAAATAAGCTCCCTGTTCTTTTTACTGCGAGGTAGCGAGAATAACACATCCCTGAGGTTGACATCACCTTGTTCACTGGGAGTAAAACTACAGTGACTTGCCTCCACTAGGATTTTGCAGCAGGCTATGTAATGTGCATTAGTTATCCCACAGTAAAAAGCTTTTTTTTTTAGCAATGAAGACAAAGCCAAAGAGGTTAAGGACTGAGGTGCCAATTCAGTATTAAAAGTCACATTTACTTCAGTGGATTTAAGCACGTCCTTAAGTGCTTTGCTGAATTAGGCCCTGAATGGGCATAGAGCTTAATCCTACTGTATTGATTTAAATGAGAGCTTTGCCATTTATTAAAACAGAGCAGGTCTGGACTTATAAAGAAATCAACTTCGAGGTGAACCTTCCTCAAGTCTTCTGCACATTGGTGGGACAGTATAGGGCATATTCAGCTGCTATTGTACTTATTTCCATTGTGTATAAACTAATAAACACAATTTCCAGTGTGGTTTTTATAAGCATTAGATTCACTTTACAGATTCTAAACTTTTTGTAAATTAAAAGTGGCCTTTCCTCAAAATTAGGCTCAGATCAATCTTGAACACAGAATAAAAATGGGTTACTGATCTTACAGTATAGTGGTCCCAAGGAAGCTTTAGAGGGCTAATTGAGAAGTTCACACATAAAACTAATTTGCTGTGCTGCCAAATGAATGTTAATTTCATATTTTTACATGCATTGTTTCTGTGTTTAATTTGAAAAGTAACAAAGCACTAGAAAATATATGCTGTAGGGAACAATCCAGAATTGGCAGAATGATGAACTAGGTGACCTAAAAGTTGTTTGGGTTTTGTTTTGTTTTTCTCCCCTTCCATTCCTAAATTCAATGCTAGCATTTCCATTGCTGTGAAAAGCAGTGTCTGGTGACACAGTTGCATGAATGTTTCAAAATTAAATTGAATAATTTATATTGTGCAGCTTTCAAAATAATGATTATTCTTTAGATACCTCTACTTGCATGTGTCTTCCTTTCAGAAATAATGAACATATTTTTTTAATGTCAAAATCACTGCACAAACATTTTACAGGTTAATTAGTAGCAAGATACAGTTTCTTTCTGGTGCGTGGCTCTCAACCCCCTTGGCTTCACTGGGAATGCCCTAGAAGCAAGATCTAGGGATGAGTGAATCTTGTTGATTTCAAGGTTTTATAGATCCTGCACACTGTTTTTGAGGGTTCATAAATCCATGTTGAGTTCCTAAAACCTTCCCCCCACCCCTGTAATTTAAGCCCGTCGTTTCTCTCATTTTACGAAAACATCTGAAAGGAAATCTATATTATGTTGTATTCTTGATAAAAGAATTGTCCCCTCAAAAGCTTATACAGTGTATAGAATGCATCTCTACCATCATCAGAATGTTTTCCTCTACCCTTTCTAATCTGTATTTCAATCTGTCTATATTTGTTTTACATGCTATCCCCTCTCTGCTCCATTTTTCACAATTTCTCCTAACCAGAACATGAATCCAATAACAACTAAATCAGTCAAACTTTCAAACTCAGGATGTTGAAGTGGGTATGAAATTATGCGAAACAAATTTGCCTATCTTAAAAAAAAAGACAAACAAATGCTTTATTCTGGCTGGCATACGGTATTGTAACAGACAATTAATGGAGAACACAAGTCACATGATGATTTCAGCATAGGCAACAAACTCAGAATTTCCTTTGCATTGTATGTTACTCTAGTTGTATAGTTTCTAAAAACAACTGTGGGATTTGGCATTCATCATTACACTTCCAGAATGTGTTTCATGGCATGATCTCAAAGGGCTAGATCCACAATGGGATTTCATTGCCACTGTAGGTGCCTAATCCAAAATAGAGCTCCTTGGAACCCCTTCTTAGCTGCTGCCTACCCTAGTAGGTGCCTAAAGTCCTAGTTGTCTAAGTTTCTACCAACAAAGTCCCTTAGATGCCTAAAAATCTGCTGTTGGACACATGCTCTGCTGCCTCATTTTTGATGCCCATGCAACTAGCTCATGCCTAAGCTCTGTCAGGATCCTCAAACTAGGCATTTCCCTGCCTCTATCTCCTGTGGGGCCCAATCTGATAGATATTCTCAAAGGCTGCCTAAAAGACTGGGCCCAGCACAAAACACAACCAGAGGAGGATGTGAAGGTACACCCCATTATAATGTTTAGCCCATTGATTAGTGCACTCAGCCATTGGAACTGGGACATGAATTTGGGTCTTCCAGCTGAGTGCCCTAACCACTGGGCTATAGTGTCATTCTCACTTATTCTCTGGCCCAATGAATATTTAATTATTTTACAAAATGTGGGACAACTTCAATAAAAGAGATTGAGAGAGACCCACCACAGAAATTAAGGCACTCTCCTGAGAAGTGGGAAACCAGGTTTCACATCCCTGCTCCAAATCTGGTGGAGGGAGTATTTGAACCTGTGTCTCCCACATCATGGATGAGTGCTCTAACAACTGAGTTTAAGGTTATCAGAGGGAACAACAGCATCATCACTATACCTAACCAGACAGAGAAAGGCATCTAACTTTAGGAAAGGCTTCACAGCTGTGAATTATAGCTTTGTCCCTTCATCTGACCTGGACAAAGGCACCTAACTCCTTTTGAGGGGTAAGACTTAGGCCATACATTTCTCCTAGGCATTTCCTATTGGCTAGCTTAGACGCGTCCCCACTGAGCACCCTGGCTTCTATGAAACCCATTCTTAGATGCCTAGCTCTACACATACAATGTATAGGCATCTAACTCATGGCTGAGGTTTAACTAGGTGGCAGAGCTTCTGAAGTTAGGTATTGCAATTAGGGTGATCAGACAGCAAGCGTGAAAAATCAGGACGAGGTGAGGGGTAATAGGCACCTATATAAGACAAAGCCCCAAATATCGAGACTGTCCCTATAAAATTGGGACATCTGGTCATCCTAGTTGCAATGCTGAGCCTAAATCCTCCTGGTGGATCTAGCCCAACATGTCTTACAAACATTCAAAATTGGCCCTATCCAACATCTATTGAAATCAATGGGAGCCTTTCTATTGACTTCCTTCTACTGGTCCTGTTCCAATTCCCTTTGAAAAGTGGTAATATGAAGGACAAAACAATGAAATACTTGCCCCCAAGGATATACAATGTGCCTGTGAAAGAAACTGTAAGAGAACCCAGAAATCCTGATTTTCGGCCACTTTTCATTTGATGCAGGCTTTGCATGCATCTTCTATATGCCCAAAATGCATGTTGTTCCTCTACCTGTTGGACTGGAGACCGATGTGAAATTAAACAAATTATTCCAGTTCTTGAGAAGCTGCTTATACTGCGTACTAGAGATCACTCTTCTTAGATTGCAGTTTTTTATTATAATTGACAAGAAATGCTGGAAAGATATATTTTCCCCTTACTATATTTTCCTTTGTATATAGCAAGGCCTGGTAAAAAATACCTCTATATCCAAAAACGTCAGATTAGATTGTATAGTTTTTAATTGTATCATGTATACTTTAAAATGCTGTGTCTTATCTGAAGCCTTTCTGTGGCTAATTGTTAAGATTAAAATAGCAATCATTTTCTGAAATATCACTGTTCTTTCCACTCCTAAAACCAGAAAGAAAACATCCAATTCATTTTTAACTACTGCACTTAACAAACAAGTGGGTATGCCAGGTCTTAGCACACACTATGTCCATTGTGATGCCAAGAGAGAGCAGAGCAGGACAATTTACCAAGGCTATAATTAATGCCATTTTATGGTCTGGTCCCCAATTGGTCCAATGTATGGTCATTACCTATTGCGAAATCCAGATTCTTCCTTTGTCAAGACTTCTCTCGAAGAGCAACACAACAGTTTAGCTAAGATTAGCACAGTCATTGCAACCAGTTTCACAAGTTTCAGTGTCCTTAATTATCTTTGACTACATTGTGTATTAACGGCTCTCAGTACTTAGCAGGACTGATCCATAATTCCATATACTTGTTTAAGCCTGTCCTCAATTAATTTTGTTTAAGGGGTTACTATGACCGCGTCAGAGCCCTTTGATTTGAGGGTATTGCAATACGCTGTAGTCCAGTAACGTGTGTAGTGTTCATCCTCCTTCAATTTTCTTACAGCAGGTACTGGTCTCTGACTGGCCTCAGGATCAAAGAGCTGCAAGTGGCAGCTACCTTCATCCCTTCCTGCTGAGCTGCACAAAGTCTACTTGAGTCTGGGCAATGGACCCAGTCTTGAGTAGATTAATTTCTAGAGGTCCAAACCTGTAAGACTTACCCAGCAGTGATTATGTAAAGAGTCATTCACCTGACCACTCATGTGAGTAAAAGTCAGACTTGCATGCAAAGTGTTTGAAGGATCCAGCCCTATGTTAAATAAGTCACGACAAAACACAGGGTTATAGGACAACGGAAAAAAGGATGGGAATGGGAGGGAAATTTGCACAGCATAAAGTTACTTCTTTTCTCCTGGTTTGTATCATGTTAGTTCCTTTAAATTTTTTAGGTCAGTATTTGTTAAGTTTGCCTAGGGGTGGCTGTCAGGTTTGAGGAGACAATCGAAAGATGTAGGTTTGGAGGTGTTCTGAAGTATTAGAAAAGGGTTTATGAATCATCTCCAAAATAACAGCCTAAGCAGCATATTCTTCTCCTCAACGTCATTGTTTTTATTTATTACACTGTACATTTGAAAGCTACTGTACCCGCCTCATGCAAGAAATATATTCAGGAACCCATAAGGGCAGGATCTTTCCATGGCCTCAACAGAACAAATGCTTCTACTCCAGTTAAATATTCTACACAGTTTTGGTCTCAGAGATTAATATGCAATAACCTCTGCCAGACAATTGGCAACAAATAGCTAAAGAAAATTTGCACCAGACAACTTCTAACATCCGAGGAAGCTAAAATCTCAGACATAAATAAGGCAGGATTTGTTAATGTTTCCGTTCCTGTTATATAACACAAAGTAAAATTCTGATGAGTTTTAGATGTAGCACATCTTTCTTTCTTAAATTGTGTTAGTTCTCCTTCCCTCTCTCCAACAGCACCAGATTGGGACAACTCATCCTTCCAGTGGGAAGGGGCTGGACACAGCTCACTCTAGAGCCCATTAAATACTGGGTTATAGCAACTGCAAAGATGTCCTTCTCCCAGAGCCTGAGCATATCACTTCCTGTGTGCTTCCAGCCCCTATTGGCCTCAGAAATTGGGATTGAACTCTCTTCCCCCATATGAGAGCTTGTTGCAGTGTCAGTGTCAATAGACAACTTTACTGTAACGCTCCAGGACACAGTTCCTCCACATTTTCACTGGTACAAGGGCAGAATCAGGCCCTAAATCTTTAGAGATTCATTTGCCCTTTGTTACATGCAGTCATGCTGCATTTTGCATTGCTGTTTAGCACTGTGAAATTCTGACTGCCAGACGGTACCAAAGGGGAACTTTGTCACTGGCAGGTGGCTGCGCCTTGATGTCATGTTACCTATTTTTGTCTAGAAAAAAATCCCTCCTGATTTTTCAGTCTCATATCGTATGTGAACAAAAAAGATAATCTTCCCAAGAGTATTTCTCTATAGGTGCAGAACATATGTCTAAGAAATGGGTTCATTTCAGTGGGTACTGATGTTGATGGGCCATCACAGCCTAATGTCTAAACAGGAGAAATTAGGGGGAAAAAATTCTTTTTAAACTCAGAATAACTAATTGTAAAACTTGGCAGGCAGCCAACCATTTGAAAGTGAAGAAAACATCTTGATTTAACATCTGAGCAGGGATAGGGTTGGTGTGTTTTTTTTGTAATCTGTAAACAATTGGACCATATGTAGTGTGATGGGAAACATGAAGGCTGTGATAGAATATCATTTAAGAAACCTGGTGTTTAATTGCTGCACTTGATTAGCTGGATAGAAAAGGCTTTTCTTGTTGGCTTATAACCTCTGTTTTAAAGATATACAGAGTAGGTCTTACTCCGTTTGTGAGAGATGCAGAAAAGTCAATGGTTGCAAAATTATTCTGAAGTTATCATTTAGAGCATGCATGCTTAAAATATACAGGTAATCACGGTTTTTAGAAAAGGGACTAGTTCTCATAAGAAGACAAAGATATGCCATCTGGTCCTCAGAGACTCCCCAGACTCCTCACCTTCTTAGTTCAGTGTCTCTCTTCTATTCCCTCAGATCAACTGCAGGCTTAGTCTCTTCCCATTGCTACTCTCTTGAGTTCAGTCTCCTTCCCCAGTTATCCCCAAACCTGTTCGTTGATCAAGACACACAGGTGAGCGACTGACCCAGGAATGGATTTAAGCACCAAGCCACGCCAGCAACTTCACAATGGAGAGGGGCATGATCCGCTCAACCCCTCGCACAGACCAGGCATTTAATCCAGTTACAGACATCCCACAATATAACCAATAACTCAGGATAGACCCTCTTCAGCCTACACTATGACTCAGCTAACGTCTAAATCTTCTCACTTTTCTCCCTGCATGGCAGGCCAGTGGGGGAATCTCAGTCTGCAAAGGCTTTAGATCCCCCCTTCTTCTTGTACCAAAAGGTCCACCAAATTCAGGGTCTCATTTACCTCCGGAAGTTGGCCCTCTTAGCTTTTATCTACCCTGGACCCCAGTCACAAGTTGTGACAAATGAAACTTTCCTATATACCCTCCTAATATTAGAATTCCTCTTGACCTACACTGTGCCTCCATAATGCTGTGAGAAAGGCGAAAAACCCTCCAAGACCCCTGCAAATATATCCCAACAGGAAATATTCCGTCCTGATCTGCAAAACAGGCAATTGCTCAGATCCAGAGCGCCCTGGAAATGCAGCTCAATACCAGTATACCTCAACTACAGGGAGGGAAGATGGGGCAGCCATCATTGTAAAATAGCCCCTAGATGTATGGGGGGTCTTTAAATTGAAAGAAGGGGGGGCATGAGAGAAAACCAGATTCCTTAATCTTTCCCCCACCCCTCAGGCACACTTAGTGTGCACTTTGAAACACACGGTAGGGCTAGGCTCCAGAATCTCTGGGCACAAGCTTTCTCTTCTCCCTTTTAGGGGCTAGGCATGGATGGTCTGACCAAACTTCATCCCCATCCCCACCTCCCTGCTGAGATAGGGAGGAACATTCTCTTCTATCCCACTGCTATAGATATTACTTGTTATATCTATCCTAGATCATGTTTGTTCTGACTCTGTAGGACTCTCAGAGCCTGTATAAACTCAAAAGTGGGACTTATTAGATAATATGCCCTATTCCATGCCCCAAAAGGGAAAAGCATATATCACTGCTTTATTTAATTTAAACATTTGGTGCTGCATGCACATGCCTTCCCCACTTTTGATGCACACTCAACACTATAGGATATGAGAAAGAAGGTACAGGGCCTAGTTATGCCAGATGTATGTCTGCTTCCCCATGTCAGGAGAATCCCCAGCAGGGGACATGCAGATAGTTTCTGTCTGTTTTGTGCGAGCTGAACAGTGCACAGGGTGTAGAATCTACCCCCAAAGTATTGATTGTGGCCCCTTGACTGTTTGAAATAATATGTTAGGCCCTCAGGCTGTAAAGGTTGGACACCAGTGTTCCAAAGGTTTTACTTGTCTTGCTTTTGCTGAGCCAACCTCCATTTCCATGGAAACAGAAGAAAGACAGCTGGCAGCCAGCAAGTGGGAGTTAGAAGAACTCACCCTCATGCCAATTTCAACTGAGTGCTACCATCTGAGACCTGTGCTGGATGTTAAAAGGCACCTAGAATTTTTGAAGCAAAATGGCTCCTAACATCTTCAGCATTTTAAGTTTGAATCCATGCACAAGGCTTTTTAATGGAGCTGTCTTTGACTTGCCCTTGCTAAACCTTCCTGTAAAATATACATTCTAGCTTTAAAATATATTAGTAAAGGATTTTTAGCAAAAGATCTGTGGGGTAGACCTGTGAGTACAGACGACTAAAGGATAGGAACTCCTGTTACTGAATTTTAACCCTACTTCTGGCACTGACTCCCTATTGGGCACTGAGCAAGTCATTTAACTAGAGCTGATCCAGATTTTTCTAAAAGGGCCATTTTCCAGAAACTTGTATGACTGACCTAGGAATGGTCAACAACAATTTACATTGTTGACATTTTGTTTTTCGTGAAAGGATTTAGTGCCTTTTTGATTTTTTTTCTAAGATTTTAAAGTGAAAACATTATCAAAACAGTTATTGAAATGTTTCATCAACTGAAATGTTGGGTAAATGAAACACTTTGATAATATTTTAATATTTTTCATTTTGGAGGGTTTTTTTTAAATTTGTTTAAGAAATTTGGGGGGGAAATCATGATTAAAAAAGAAATAAAGAAATAGATCTATTTTGAACTCTTTAAAAAGTCACCTTTTTCATTTTGAAGAAAATAGTTTTCTTTCAGTCTCAGTTTCCCCAACTGAATAGTAGTGATAACAACCACCAGTGGAGATCAAATTGATCTAGTTCTCTCCACCCGGAGCTACAGAGGTGTGTTCTTCAGCAATATTTAGGGACCTTATCTTACTGCATCCATTATACACCTCCCTTACAGATGGACCTGAAGTACATAATATTCGCTGGGGATCAAAACCAGTTAGACGGACTGCAGTTTTTGCAGTACTAATTTGGCTCCATTTTGAAGGGGGAAAGAATGAAGCAAATCATTATTATTAGTGTGCCACTATCGTCTATCTCTGAGCATCATTAATACCGGTAATTCCAGCCCAGATGTGGAAATACCATTTCTTAATTATTAAAATGCCTCTAGAGATAGCACAAATGGCTTTCTGTGGACCACTGAAAATATTGACCTGTCTTACCTTCCTTCTCCGGTGGAATAGTGGATTTAAAAAAAAAAAAAAGATACTAGAGAATTTTGAACATCTGATCTTAACTCTTAAATTAGCCATATGTTGAGCCTCAACAGATTGACAGTATTCATTAACATGAATGTAAAGTTTTAATATTTAAAATCTGCATTTTATTAATATTTAATCCAGGGTCATAGGTAATGTCCATGGGTATGAGATAGAAAGGGAAGAAGGAGATAGCACAGGAATCCAATTCAATTACTTTTCTTCCTAATTGCAAATGACTCCAAAGATTGAGGCAGTGTTCTTCCTGTATGACCTCTAGTGCATATTCGAGGCTTCATTAAACAATACCTTTTGTTCCTGTCAGTTATAAGTAAATTCTCTCCCACCCCTATTCCTCTGGCTTCTGTTTGTGATCCAGTGACAATTTTGGTAAGACCAGTAAATCGAGATGTCTGAGTATAATCCATATGGGAATCAAAATATGATTGTTTCTTAAGTGTTTTCATCTTCAAGCAATCTAGATCAGCTCTTATTGTCCATTGAAACATACATTTACTTAAGTATTATGTGACAAATAAATCAGTATATTATTTGTTCTATTCAGGTATATCCATTTTCATATGCATGGCATTAATATCGATCTAAAACTAAAATACTATGTCATTCATCCCCCTGCACTCTACACTTAATACAGGAAACATCCACTCATGCCAAGTTTTAAATTAAAAGAACAGTAAGAGAGTTCAAGAGATCAAGGTACTACTACAGGAAATACCAAATGATATTGTTTATTTCCACATAACCACATATTTGTGCTATACAATTCTGTCTAGAATATATAGGTTAATGTACAGATCAGCAGTAAAACAATAATGGAAATTCAGGGAGAGCTGTAGGGTGCAACTATTTTTATATTTAGGTGGATTACAGTGTAGTCCATGACATAATACAGAGTTGGTCATAAGTAGAAACAAATTAATTTTATTTTCCTCTAGGATCAATATGCATTGAATAAGATCTAATAATGTGAACAGTTTTCACATACAGTAAATACTGAGTCTTTGACTAGACAAACAAGTACAGAGGAAGGGGAAATGACAGGGAAAAGTGGCTTCAAGCCACTTTTGCAGCTTCCTGCTCCTGGGGCTTCAAGTGCTGTTCTGGCAGCTGGGATGCATGATGTTTGCTCACACCAGTGTTAGAATAAATGCTCTTTAGGGTGGAAGATGTATGATCACATCTCCTTTATGGATGGCGGTGGAGTGCACAGGGCTTCCTCAGAATGCTTCCCTAAGTGGTTTGCTTCTCTTTGTTTCTGCCAATAGGCCCAAATCCTGGATATCAGCACATAGCCTAAGTGCAATGGCAATCTCTCTGAGGTCCAGCAAGGGAATGAATCCTCTGGACAGGCCATGAAATGACTGTGGGGCTACTCCACTACTGCTGCAGCCCTTACACCCCTTCTCTCTACGGTGAAAAAAATCATTGGATCCAGAAGGTGGAGGGTCCTGACACCTCTTTCCTCAGCCTGCCTCCACCACGCTCTCCCAAAACATGACATAGGCTTCCCTGGCCAGGGAGAAACTGGAGCCTCCTAGCTCACTGGTGAGCTTTCCCCTTCTTCTGAGCTTCTCCTGTCTCCCCAGCTTCCAGACTTTGACTCTCACTTGCAATCCCAGATTTTCCTCCTTGCAGACTAGTTGAAGTATTTCCATACTTTCAAACGTTTGAGTTTCAAGTTGAACCTTAACACAGAATTTCCTGGGTTTCTAATTGTTGTTTTACCACACTATATGAATATGTTTTTTTTCTTTTTACCCCAATATGCACTCTAAGCTTTAACTGCCTCTTAACCAAGCCCATTTTCTGGGTGGACTTTCATTATTAGTTTTAGAGGTATTTAAGGAAATCATAAGGTTTACCTAAAAGATCACACATTAAAGAGGGACCCTGATACACCAGAATGACAATGTACAATGCACTGATTTCCATTATAGCAATCCAAGCTCGAGATGGCAGGTCTAGTAGCTTTATATTGTACTTTGAAACAGTGTGTAGCAGACTAGAGTGACAAGAAGCAAGCAACAATAGTAAAGCATGTTGGCCTGCAAAGTATAAACAATAGAATATTTGGTTCAAGGTTATAGAGTTAGCACAGCTCTTCTGCCAGTGTTATCCATGCATAGTTCTTTTATCTATATTATCCACTACAGTGAGTGGCACTCTTTATGAATATGAAAGAATGGAAAGTACTGAGCATTGTATATACATGATAAGATACTGTATATAAATGAATTGAGATCCATTTAAAAGGATATAGATAATGGCTCCCATTCTTTCATTAAGATCGTCATTTTTTCATTTGCAAGGAATTTGCATTTGCAGTATAGGGTTTCAGTGTGAAGTTTCCAGCCCCAGTATTTGCAAGCATTGTTTTTTTATTGTATATCAGCTGAATATCACAGATGTGACTGTTTTCAGAGCTGCGTTCTTTTAAAAGCTGTATGTTAATATGTTGTGACACTGCTTTTCCTTATTAACTTTTTTCCAGCTGACACTCCCCATGGAGAAGTATCATGTTTGACCGTATCAATCATGTTTCTCTTTATGACATCCCTCGATGTAAGTGAATCCAAACGGGTTACCCTGTAACATGGCTGCTGAGAGAGCATTTGGAAAACAAATGTGGACCAAATTCTTCCTTCATCCACACTTAGGTCATAAGAAGCTTGATCCAAAGCCCACTAACACCAGTTGAAAAGATTTCAGTTAGCGTCAATGGACTTTGGATCAGACCCTAAATCATGAGTAACTCCATTAAAATAATTGTGTTACATTGTTGCAAATCAGGCTACTCTAAGCCCTGGTCTACACAGAGGTGAACTCGTGCGGAAGATTCAAACGTGTGAATAGCGCGTGAATTGACTACTGAGTTGACTCACACACTTCCAGGCGCGCGCCGAAGCGAGGCGGCTCGGCTCAAGGTCCTCCAGGCAATCTCCTCCTGCCCTCCCGAGCGGGCGGTTAGCGCTTTAGCGCTTCTCGAGCGCGATAGTTCGAACTCCGAGCAGTCGAACTTGCCGCGTCGACCCAGCAGGTAAGTGTAAACGTGGCCTAAGTAAGAGGAGAATCAGGCTCATTGTACTCTTCTCAAAACTATGGGTAACATTTTCAATGAAACCTAACTGATTTTGGAGCCTATGTCCTATTTTCAAAAGTGATTTAGGCACTTAGAATAATAGAATCATAAAACCATAGGGTTAGAAGGGACCACAAGGGTCATCTAGTAAAACCACTTGCCAAGATGCAGGATTTGTTGGGTCTAAACCAGGGGTCTCAAACTCAAATGACACAAGGGCCACATGAGGTCTGGTGCATTGGCCCGAGGGCCGCATCACTGACACCCGCACCCTCACTGCCCCGGCCCTGCCCCCGTTCCACCCCTTCCATGAAGCCTCATTCCTGCTCCACCTCTTCCCACACCTTCCCTGCCCCTTTCCACCCCCTTCCCCAAAGTCCCCACCCCAAAGCTGCCCCTTCCCTGTCACCATGGGGTGCAGGAGGTTTGCAGGGTGCAGCAGGGGGCTCAGGGCAGGAAGTTGGTGTGTGGGGTGCAAGAGGGGTGAGGGATGTGGCAGGGGGTCGGGAATCAGGGTGCAGCAGGTGGCTCAGGGCAGGGAGTGCAGGGTATGGCAGGGGGCTCAGGGCAGGGAATTGGGGTGCAGGAGGGGTGTGGGGTGCAGCAGGGGGCTCAGGGCAGGGAGTTGGCTGCAGGAGGGGGATGGGATGTGGCAGGGGGCTCAGGGCAGGGAGTTGGGTGCAAGAGGGATGCGAGCTCCGGCCCGGCGCTGCATACCTAGAGCGGCTCCAGGGTGGCAGTGGAGCACATCGGGGCCAGGGCATGCTCCTGGCCCCGCGCCATGCAGCTCCAGGAAGCAGCCGGAACCACGGCCCCTGGGGGAGCAGTGGTGGGCACAGGGCTCTGCTGCTGCTCCTCCAGGTACCTCCTACGAAGCTCCCATTGGCCGCAGTTCCCTGTTCCCAGCCAATAGGAGCTGCGGGGGGCGATACCTTAAAGAGAGGCAATGCAGGAGCCCTCTGCCTCCTCCCCTTTCCCCTCCGGCCCAAAGGGACGTGCTGCCAGCTACTTAAGGGAGTGGTGTGGGGCTCGCGGATCCATAGGGGGCAATCCCGCAGGCCGAATTTGGCCTGCAGGCTGTAGTTTGCCCACCCCTGGCCTGGAGGTAGGCGGGGGAGCTTGGCGGGCCGCACAGAAGAGCCCCGCGGGGCGCGTGCGGCCCATGGGCCGGGTGTTTGAGACCCCTGGTCTAAACCATCCAAGACAGATGTCTATGTAACCTCTTTTTGAAAACCTCCAGTGAATGAGCTTCCATGACTTCCCTAGGCACTTTGTTCCATTGCTCTACTGTTGTTATAGTTAGGAAGTTTTTCCTGAGATTTAATCTAAAACTGCTATGCTGTAATTTGAACCCATTGCCCCTTGTCCTGCCCTCTGTTCACTTAGGAGTTTAAGTCTCAAGCCTCAGGATACGTCTTCACTGCAGAGTTAACCCAGCCCAATCCCCTCTACTGACTGTCCACATGCAAAAACATTTTCCCTGAGTTTATATGTGCTTTGAACCTGAGCTTGTTTGCATGGCTGGGAGTATAGGTTACAGCTCAGGTTTCACTTTAACACAAGTACTAAATTTTCTATTTTGGACACAAGCTGAAACCCAGGTTACAGAACACAGGCTCTGATAGTCCTCCATTGCCCTCTTTCTGTTTCTGGTTGCAGAAATGGGTGGTGTATTAATAGTGATGATAGCTGGAAAAAATCATGGTCCTGAGCTGGATTGACACCTTAGCACCCGCTGGAATGGATGTCACAGACAGCAGTGAGGAGCATCCAAAGTTGGTAATGGTTTAGTTTTCTATGTTGGTGGCCTAAATACGACAACGAGAATACATAATATTCAACACAGGAGCCCAGGAAGGACAAACAAGTTCTCCCACAATACACTGTAAGACAATTTATAGAGCACTATAGCTCAGTGCAGGGCTAAGAACCATAGGATGCCCTTAGAAATCTTAGCACCTAACCCAGGTTATGGCAGCACCCGTGTGGACATAGCTACATACACATGATTCAAATGTAACTTAGTACTATAGATGCTTGCATCTGGGGCTTGGCTAACTTAGGTTCCCATACCCTGGTAAACCCTGCAGTGAAGTCATACCCTTAGACTCCTAAGGGCATGCTTCACTGCAGTTACCTTGAGTTGCAGCTCAAGTCTTACCCCGAACTCAAATCCTGTCCACACAAAACCACCCTTAACTCTAGCGTGGTGGTGCTTTTAACTCAAGTTGGCTGGCCCTTCGAGAGGTATAAGTTACAGCTCATCAGCTTGCTAACACAAGATGTAGCTTGCATGTTTTTCCACAGTATGGCTGCTCTCATTTGAGCTAGGCTCTAACTCGAGGGGATGTAACTTGAGTGTAGGTAACTCAAGTTAACACAGCAGTGAAAACATACCCTAAGTTATTTTTGAACTTTGACTTAGAAACTGAATATTGATATCACACCTTAAAATTCTTTGTAAAATAACATTACTAAAGCAACCAAAACAATAAAAAAAGAGGAGAAAGCATGCATGTATGTAATGATTGATTTACACCGATATTAGAGTGTATACAAATTTTGCACTTTATGTGAATATTAATGAAGCATAAATATAACATATTAAGATATATTACTAAACTACGTAATCAGGCCAAGTTTTAAAGTTCACCTAGAGGACAAATTAGATTGGCATCTAGTGTTATGCTCAGGTTAAATGTTTCAGCTTTCTGCACATTCTACGGGTTTTTTTATGTAATTGAATTTATCCCAGCTCCCAGTACCAAAGGATTACATATTATTATTTGAAATAATCTTACTCTGCAGACAAGCAGTACGTTTTCCTTCAACCTATAAGATATAAACCCAAACATTAGCAGCATAGTAAATATGTATGCTTCAGAACAGGAAGAAACAGAAAATGAATACCAGCTAGAATATTTACAATATGAACTGTTTAAAGAAAAAATGTGTTTGATCTTTGGCAAGTTCCATGACTTTGAACTGACACTAGACAAATGATTATGGAGAGAAGATTCATGAATAGCTACTCCTCCACTTGTGGGCTCTTACATTTGACTGTATAGCCAGCATTCCTGCCTGTGTAAGATATTTGCTCCCACATATGTTACTAAAGTCACTTATTTTTGGTACATTGAGACAGAAAGAAAAAAGGTCTTTCAGAAATGTAGCCTCAATTAATTTAAAACACATAGTAATAGGCTCTAAAATAACAGCATTTTAACCAATGAGTTCATTAAACATTTTCACAAATGCATAACCATTATTTTGCTTAGTCAGATGTTTTCTCAAAGGAGAGTTCATTCATTTTAACTGCTTAAAATACATGATGAATGAAGTAATTTGTTTTTTTATTTACATTTTACCACTGATAATATTTTATTAAAACCACCACCACAAAAGAGCAGAGTGTAGATTTAATCAGTGTTTAGTTTCCAGGGCAAAGCTTGCTTTTACATTTAAAGAAATGTTCGAGTTGTCTTCAGAAATTATGGGAAATGAGCTACCCCAAAACTCTGATATATGGATGCTACCATAATTAGTTCTGGAAATTGCTGAGGGATCTATAATGTATAACTAAGCTCATAAAATAATTATATAGATGGTAAACTGTTACGCTTAAGTATATTCACAAATACAGGTTATAGCCCTTGAATATTTAACAACGGCAGGTTTACTGGAACTGATTTCAGCAGAATCTACTCAGACATGCTAGTGATGAGCATAACAGCAAGGTGTATAAACAAATGAAAGAAATAATCACAAAACTAAAGGAAAATCCTATTGCATGCAAGAGGAACATATACGGCTAATGGTTAGAGGAGGAGGCAGGCATTCCTGAGCTCTATGTACTATACCACTAGTTTGCTGGATGACCTAGCGCAAGCCACTTAACTCTTCTGTGCATCCATTTCCTTTCGGTAAACTAGGGATAGCAATACTTATCCTTCCATTTAAAGAGCTTTGAGATCTTCACATGAGAAGGGCTTTATAGGTGCAAAGCAGTATTACCAAATTTCCCTAGGTTTCAAGACATTACTGTAGGACTGTTACTGGAAAACAGGGCCATCAGAATTCCTGGCTCAATATAAAATAACCATGAGTATTCATGGTGTTGATAGTAGTAATTATGAAAGTGTGTCAGCACCATGACATCTCATTTTCTCACAGTCCATTGTTTACTCCTCTATTTTCAGTGAAGGTGGCCAAAGGTAGGAAATGAGTCATATAGAAATATTTCACAACCTTTCACTGTTTTTAAATACCTCTAAAAGCCAATATTTAACATATTACGATATCAGTGTGCTACTTGGTCCAGTTCTGCAAGGTGCTGAGTACCACCATTGACATGGCAAATTGAAGTATCTTAGCTCATCCAAGTAGCTTGTATAATTCAGGCCCTAATAAGGGCACAGTCATGATATTTTTCATAAATTTAAATCTTGCACATAACGTTGCTCATAATAAATAGTGAAAGAGGCAAAATAGTTACAACAGACTAAGAACCTCTAATAAGAACTATAGGCCTGAGTGGAGGATTCCATTTCCCCAGACTTGTCTGCTACCCCATCCTGCACAGCTCATTTACTCAGGTGAAATTCCTGAGTAGAGGGTTTACATAAACGATGCACCACATAAGTCACACTAAGCTCCATTTTAAGGGCATATGGAGGCTTTGAGTGCTGGCCCACTGCATAGGGATGAATTGCACCTCATGTGCACAGGAACCAGGATTAAGCCCCTTGAAGTAATTAGAAAAACGCACTACATTTAGGATTAATACAGGGTACAAAGTGTCCCTTTCCAGGAACCAGCACATACCAGAGTTGTTCTATATGTTACAGAGCTTTATAGATTTCTAAAATATGTCTTTTTTCCCTGAGGAATTTTCCCTGAAAGTAGTCCTTACTCATGTAAATTGTTGCATTAACTGTGTGCAATTGAGACTTCATGTAACAAATGATAAAAACAAATAAGGGTGGGTGAGTGACAAGAGCCATCACCATATGTTGTATCAATACTTGAACTTGTTATACGTACATCTTGTTGCTTTTGCCTTTAAAATAAAAAACAAAGAGACAGCTTGATTACAAACTGAAGACACTGGCTGAGATTTTGTGCTGTGCCTCCAGAGGGAAAGAGGAGCAAAGGTAGCTTTATGGCATCTGCATTCAGGGCAGCTCTATGAACAAATTAGAGCAGCCAGAGCCTCCTGCTTGTAGGCTGCTGCATGGTCCAGAGCTGCCTAAAATTCCCTATATTGCTTTTTGCTGCTGTGACCAACGAATTCTGGGCTGCTCTGGATTATGGAGCAGGCCATAGGCAGCCATCAGGTGTCTTCTGTAAATCTGAGCAGCACCTGCCTTCTCTAAGTCCTCCTGACCAATGCTCCATGCCCAGCACACCCTCTATGGCAGGCCTTGCAGGGAGAGTCAGTGTATTATATTTTTTGTGGGTTGTAGTAATAGGTAAAAGGAGGTAAAGAAGGATGAATGGGAATTACACATATAGACACCTAATGCCATCAAGGGACATTCTAATTCCCCCTAACTGTTGCAGAATACATTTTTAGTTTTAGTGTTCAAAGCACTAATGTAAGATAATGTTGCTTTTCATACATTTCAAAAATATGTAAATTCCAAGTGATTGCATCTGTATTTGTTATGTCACTGTGAATCTGCAGCAAAAATTCCAGCAGATATATTTCATGGTGCCAAAGCCACCCACTGTCTATTTGTGCCTACAGGGTAAAGCAACTTTAAGTGTCAGTAAGGATTGGCCTATTCTGAATTAGCGTAAGTGATGGGCGAACCAGTTAAACTAACAAAAAAGCATCATGACTCCTATGACTGTTCCTCAAACTGAACCCAAACCCCAACCTTTCAAGGGAACTATTCAGTTTAGTGAAAGGCCTGCATTTTGCAGTTGGCACTTGTCTGTGTAATGAACTGAAGCAAACCTTAGAACAGAACTACACGAATTTAAGGAAGTTCCTAATCCAAACATGAATCCAGATTCAAATCCTGCAGCGGGTCCCTATTCTCTTTGGCTCTGAATCAATCCAAAATCTGGGTGGGTTGAAATTGGAATGCTAATTTTGTACTTGGGTTTTCTCTAGTTTATATAAAGGGCTTAGACTACCTTTCTCCTCTTCAGAACATCTGCCAGTCCCTTGCCTCACTCAGTGTGACCTCTCACCTCCATGACATATGTTGCCTTCCACTCTATCAGGTCTTAGTCTGCCCTCCCCTAGAATCTAGGTTCCCACACAGCCCTTAGAGGTTTATGGCAGGGTCCAAATATCTTTCTCTACCACAAATATTGATGCTGTCTAAATCGCATGTACTCATTTATGTGAACAATGCAGGCTAGGGCGTATTAAGCAGCAGAACATGCCAGAGTTCATGAGAAAGATATAAACCCAGAACATTTGAGAGAGGTTTTGGACTCTGCAATGGATCTTCAAAAGCAGGGGAGCTTCTGTAAACACTCTGGGCTTGTCTACACTTACCGGGGAATCGACGTGCGGCAACTGATGCATTGGCAGTTGATTTACAGCAGGCCTGCACAACTTGTAAATCGGCAAGGGCCACATTACTCTAAAGAAAACAGCTGAGGGCCGAAACCTCCCTGCCCCGCAGAAACACCCCACCTCAGGGCTGCCCAGCCCTGCGGAAACAAACCCTCCTTCCCCAGCACCGCCCCACCAAAACAGTTGTGGGCCAAAAAGGAAGGTTGGGGGTGGGGAGGTGATACTTTATTTTAAATCAACCAGGGGCTCCCAGCTGAAGAGGTGGCTGGGAGCCCACAGGGTCAAATCTGGGGCTCCAGCGGCTGGGGAAACCCGGCAGGGCTGGCTGTAGGTTTTTTGCTGCCCCAAGCAAAAAAAAATTTGGCTGCCCCCTGCCCCAGTCCTGGGCTCTCCCCCCACCCACACCCACACACCCTGCCACCCCAGCGCTGGGCTTCTCCCTTTCCTCCCTACCAGTGCCCTCCCACCCCACCCCGCTGCTGCCCCAGCCCTGGGCTCCCCACCAGTGCCCCCACACCTCCTGCCGCCCCAGCCCTCGGTCACTGGTAACTCGCTCCCAGGGCGGGTCATTCAGCAGAAATTTTGGATGTGCACTAAACACAGACAGGATTGGTTCCCATATAGTTACAAAGCTGCAGTAAAGTGGAACAATTTTCAGCTTGTGTGATTGGAGAATATCTGGATGCACATTATAAGACTGTCCTCCATAAATGAGGAAAAGTTGAGGTGCCTTTATTATTCTTTTGTTCCACTCTTTCTTTCTATGGGGAATTTGCCAATGCAATATCACTGTCTTCCTTTTAAACAAACAAAAAGGCAATGGCTGTTGAAAATAGCAATTTCAGTCCTAATGAGCATTTCTTGCTCAATTTTATCATACTTTTTCTATAGCAAGTTACAGTGGATCAGTATATTTGATTTGGGAGAAATGAAGTAACAGCTGCCCAAACTGAGCTTGAGCACTCCTGAATTTTGAGGTGTTCAAATCTGGAAGGCAGGTGCTATGGGCTCTGCGGGGGAGCATGGCAGCAATGTGTCTGGCGCTGCGCAGAGCCAGACATGCTGGTCTGGGTGGCACGGTAAGGGGGCTGGGGGTTGGAGAAGGGGTAGGGAGTTCTGGGGGGCAGTCAAGGGACAGGGAGCAGAGGGGGTTGGATGGGGCAGAGGTTCGGGGGGGCAGTCAGGGGACAGGCAGCAATTGGATAGGCATGGGAGTCCCAGGGGTTTATCAGAGGACAGGTAGGGAGTGGAGTCCTGGGGGGAAGTTGGGGGGGTCTCAGGAGGGGGCAGTTGGGGACAAGGAGAAGGGAGGCTTAGATAGAGACTGGGGTCCCAAGGGGCAGTTAGGGGCGGAGGTCTCGGGAGGAGGCAATCTGGGGACAAGGAGCAGCAGCATTTAGATAGGCGGTGGGGTCCTGGGGGGCAGTTAGGGGCAGGGGTCCCGGGAGAGCGGTATCAGGGGACAAGGACCAGTGGTGTGTAGATAGGGGGTGGGAGTCCTGGGGGGCAGTTGGGGCAGGGATCTGGAGAGGGGGCAATCAGCAGCCATGGGCCGGGATTCAAAGGGCTCTGGGGTGCCAGCAGCCATGGGGAGCTCTGAGCCCTTTAAATCCCAGCCACGGCTGGGAATCTCTGCGGGCAGCCCAGAGCCCTTTGACTCCCGGCTGCGGTTGGGATTTAAAGGGCTCTGGGCTCCCCATGGCAGCCGGCAGCCCAGAGCCCTTTGATTCCTGGCTGTGGCTGGGATTTAAAGGGCTCTGGGCTCCCCGCAGCTGCCGGCAGCCCAGAGCCCTTTGACTCCATGCCACGGCCGGGATACAAAGGGCTCTGGGTTGCCCGCAGAGCGCTGTGTGCATGGGATTTAGAATCCCCCCGCAGGCCGCACAGTGAGGCTCCACGGGCCATATGTTGTGCAGGCCTGATTTAGTGGGTCTAGTGAACACCTGCTAAATTGACCGCAGATCGCTCTCCTGTCGACTCCTGTACTCCACCTGAACGAGAAGTGCAAGGGGAGTCAATGGGAGAGTGTCTCCCATCGACACAGCGTAGTATGGACCACGTGGTAAGTAGATCTAAGTATGTCGACTTCAGCTACATTACTCACTCAGTAGCTGAAGTTGTGTAACTTGGATCGATCTCCCCCTGTAATGTAGACAAGGCCTCAGTCTCCGATGCTAAACTTTTGTTTTGTAACATTACTGCTGAAATTCACCCATCTAGGTGGCTTATTGTTAGATCAACTGTTTTTCTCTGCACTAGGTCCAAATATTGCCTGTGCTTTAATGGGATGGGAGTGCATTTCTGTACCTCCACCCGTACTTTGTTATTTATATGAATAAAGTAACAACCTGCTGCTGCTAACCCATTCTTTGTGCCTGTGTGTCATTTACTGTATTTCCTGATAATCAAATAAAATGTTAATCAAACAAAGAGGAAGAGAAAAGATTGTAAAAGTTCATGAATAGCCAGCTGTCTGGGAGAGGTACGTTCAAAGAGAGATGGATGGAAAGTGGATCCATTTGAGAAGACATGGCTGGAAAGGGAGAATTAGGTTAATGGAAGTGTCTCAGGGAATAGGCTTATGAGAAGTTACAGTTTTAGGAAGTTTTTGAAGAGGAAGAAGCCTATTCCCAAAGAGCCTCTAAAAACTGTCTTGTGCTAATGCATGTGACATTCATTTTAGGGTCACTCACCATCATCATACCAGCTTCCTTCAACTGCAAAGGATCATTTCTCTTTCTGGTTCATTTTCTCCTGGATCATTCACTGTGCTGCTACTGCTTTGGTCCATTCCCTTGCATTTGCCTGTATTCTGAATGATCCTACACCACTGTGATCACGTGGACTATTTTTTATCTTCATATTGTTGATAGGGTTAATGTCTATCCTTAAGTCCTTTATTACTTAGCGTCTTAGCCCCTGCCGCTCTCTCTGATGCAACATTCTCAACCTTCAAACTGAGATGCTCATTCCATAGAATTTAAGGCCAGGAAGGACCGCCAGATCATCTGGCCTGAATGTCACAGGATACTAACCACCACCCAGCACCCACACATCAAGGGCAACAACCAGATTAGATCAACACATTACAGCCCAGTGTGTGTTATATTATAGTAACAAACACAATGTGTAGACACTGCACAAACACATGGAAAGACAAAGCCCTGCATCAAGGAGTTTACATTGCAGAGATTAGACTTTGGCCAGTCTCTCTGCAGGCATACAGTGGTGAGGAGGAATAAAGAGCTCCCTCCCACCTGCCCATTTTGTGGCCTGCATACAGTCCAGCCAGATTTGGAGCCCCTGCACTCAGGGCAGCTACTGAGACATGACTCAAAGGGAACAGAAAGTAAGGCTGAGCTATAGCTCCATCCCTACTATCTGCCAGCAAGTAGAGCTAGCTGATCAGACAGGATATAGCTGTTTGTGCACTTTACTGTGCACTGGACAGCTGCAGGTAGCATTCTCTCTTACTGATTGCCTTACTGGTTCCACGAGGGTGGTGCATCTCCACCTAGCCAATGCAGGGCTTTGCCTCACAGGCACAATCTAGCCCTAAATCAAGATAAAGACACCCCAATACTGGACTGATGCCCTCTGCAAGGTTTCTCAGAGGATATTATTCATTCCTCTTTTGAAATCACTATATCTTTGTCTCCAGGACACCATTTTAGCTCTCTCCCTCAATCCGTCCCTCTCTTTCTTTCCATCATTTTATGTTTTATAAAGCAAGCTATTGTTTGTGTGTTTCTTGAGAACATCTTGGGCTGCTTTACCAAAAAGTTAAAAGCTAGAGAGAAAAACAAAAATAAAAAAAAGTGCCACTCAGAAAGACAAATGAACAACAGCTTTGTTTGATCAGCATTCACTTTAAGAAGTTGGCAGACATCAACCCCCTGTACTAGCAAGCTAATATCACAAGGGTGAGAGCTGTCATCACAGGGAACACAGGGACTGACCACTATGTATTAGAGTTGCATGTGATGCCAGGGACCATGCACGCAAATATCACTACCCCTCAAAGAATCCTGTGAATACAAAACAATATTGGTGCCAAGATATTCCTTAGTGATTCCACAAATAATTGGGATACCATTGAAAAAAGAGTGAAGACCCAAAATAATCAGCTCTATGAGTCTACAACAATAACATTCAACCAGAGGGAATGTTATACCATAAGCAGCAAGGCAGGAACCGTATTCAGCTGATGCAAGCAAACATTATATGATTAACAATATCAAGTGCTGCAGAGCAGTCCAGCAACAAGAAAGAAATGTAACCTGTATTCACCAGATATATAGAGGTCACAGTGGATGGTAGAATGGTTAAATGCAGACTCCATATATAGCTCATGCTGCAGAGACTAATATATTTACATATAAACAGGATTCCTACATGTAAGGATCACATAAGTAAATTTCATACATTATGCTGCAAATGTCATGTAGGAAATATAACTGTCTGATTGATATGCAGAATGTTTGCCAGAACAGTGACAGCCAAAGTAAGTTCAAAGTCACAGAAAATGTTGTCATCAGCCCACTGTAAAAATGTACAATTACTTGCTATTCTCTTTCTGTTTAAAGGTGACTACTACCATCTTTTCCCTAGGCTACTTGTTCACTGTACCTTATTATCATTACAAAGTATTATAATGGATTAGCTTTTCCATATTGTGTTCATATTGGGAAGGGCATGTTTTAGACAGCACACTGACAAGGTTTTTGAAAAGGCATTTATTCCTGCACTAAAAATTACCAGGCAGCTTGTTTTCAGAATAAAAATCTCTAAATTGCATGCTTGCAAATTCCTCTTTCCTGATAATTCATTTAATATAAAGAAATCAGAAAGAAGAAGTGAGCAGTATCTAATTAATATCTCCTAATGCTCAACTAATGTCAAGCATGACTCCAATTTATAACTGAACTATATTTTTACATTGAAAAATTCAATTACATTTACTGACAGACTTTGAAATGCCATATTATTTATATTGGCAAACTTTGCAGTCTCTCAGTATATTTATTAACATTCTTTCCACAGAATAAAGCGTATATACAATACAGATCACTGCATTCTTCATTTTTTAATCTTTCAAAGTGATATGTACATCTGCTTGAGTAGGATGGCACTGCCTCATTCTAGGAGATCCAAAAGACCAAATAGAGCCAGCAGTTAATTTGCCTTCTCTTTTGATTCTCCAGGCAAAACAAGGTAACCTTGACATTTCCCTCTTTCTCCTCTCCCTCCCTCTCTCCCTCTCCCTCCCTCTTTTTCATCTCTCTCTCATTCTCTTTCTCTCCTGCTCTCTTTCTCTCTCACACACACACATCCCCCCACACCCACTGCACTCAGTGCACACATCAACAATTTTGAGCTGTGAAGAGGTTCAATTGCCACCTTGGTGACTCACTTGTAATGCACAAATCATTTATTAGGATAGCTTGAGGACATGACAATGACAGAGAGACATCTGTTGGGTGGAGGGGATTAAAAAAAGAGGTTATTCACAGCTGGTAGATTAGCCATGCTCGCCACTAGGCCACCATAGTGTCCTAGTCCTACAGCTTCTTTTTCCTCCTTTCTGCCTGTTCCCTGCTGTCAGCTGCCAAAAGATATCTGTTCTCACCCTTTGCTGAATTAAAAGGTGCTAATGCATGACTTCAGGATATGTCAGAACATACAGTACTTACAAGTGTTTGGAGATGCAGCCAACCTGACCATGGGGAAAAGAAATGAGTAACTAAAGAGTGATTTTCTTGAAGAGGAAAGAATAGGGAAAAATAGTCAGGGGAGTGATTTCTTTCTCTAGCTGTACAGGGGAAGAAAAATCATTTTCTTTTATTGAAACTCAGTTGTGCTTCTCCTACAATAGCAAAATACCTAATCAAATGTATTTGTTCAAAAACTGGCCTATGTTTTGTTTTGTTTTCCCCACTCTGATTGACCGAAGTTTCAAAATACACAAAAAGTACACAGTGGTCCAGAGATTGCTGTTAAAGGGACTAGATTAATTTGAAATGACTTTCTAATATAAATGATTAGAGAAAGATGGACGGGGGTGTTAAATGAGCTGTGAACAGTCACACAAAATGGCTACTTGTTCTCTGTTGTGGCTGCTGTACAACACTCATTCACACACTTCAGATATGTAGTAATCCTCTCTCTCATAACACAAGATTTGTGCTGCATATTCACTCACATAAGCTCAACAGGCAGAATGATGTGTTTGCTTTGGGATCGGCACTTCAGCATTCCATTGCATCTTTATATTTTCTGCCCCTGAAAGGAGTCAAAATGACAATGGACACTGTTTAAAGGCTTTTAGCATAACCCTGTTGTTCACCTGATAAACAGGCCTACATTGGTTTATTTATTTAGGGTAAGGGACAAAAATCAGCAATTCTAGGATAGTCAGAAGGCAGGGTGCCCCAGAAAATACTGGTGATTTTTGTAGTAATGAAAATAAAGTAAGACATACTTTTGAATGATAGCACTGGACTCTAAGGTAGGAAAGTCCTGCAGGTAGGAAGGTCCTGAAAACATTTCAAAAGATACATGCATTAAAGAACTCTTTCTTTTCCCTCTCCAGCATGCTGTATAGTATAAAGGGAAGGCTAGAACTAACCAAGGAGTGCATCAGTCCTATAGAACCATATAATAAAGTACACAAACTCAGTCCCAGGTTTATCCACCTCAGAGTTGTGCATGAATTACATCACAAATTGATACTCCTGCAATAATCTGTGGATTCTGTGGTTTGCTGAAGAAAGGGTGCAATGGAAAAGAAGTATTCTTCCTTGTTGAAAACTGAGAAACACATTTTTCTTTAAACAAAGATTTCTTAGTCCACTGGTTTGAAATTCTAGCGAGAGACATTGCCCTTAAGAATAAATTTACATTAACTCTACTGTGGGAAGTTTGTCTCCCAAATGCATTCATAAACCAAGAATATTTCTTTAATGTTTTGGGTGAAAAAACTTTATTTAACAAGCACATTGAAAGAACTACCAGGAGTCTCATTCAGTGGGAGCCTACATGCAATTTTCACACATCAGAATGTATGTGGAGCAGTCAATGCATACAAATTCACTGCACTCTCCACATTGCTTGTGGCTTTTCCAGTCAGCTGACCTTGGGCAAATATGGCAGTGTCAACTCTTGAGCTTCCTAGGTGCTCCCATGGTAGCTGGTTTTCAATGGTAGCCAGGGAATGAGGGTGCTGCTTTGATGGGCATAGTGAGATAATGGATATCAAAGATTTTGTTCTTTATATGAACATCTACAAGTCGTTCTCCTAGACTGACAAGGAACAAGAGCCTTTTTTGTCTTGATCATGTGTGGTGCCAAGCAGAATTATTGTTAACCCAAACAATGAAACTTGCAATGCAAGCAACATCAAGCACATTGAAAAAAGAACCATTGGCTGCCTATTTATCTTGTGCTGACAGAAGTACATTTTTGCAAGATGGTCCATGTTATTGACACAGGTTTTAGTATTATCGTAGTGGAGAATTGGGTGAAGTTTCTTTCTGTCTCCTTCTACAACCTTGCCATGATGCATCATCGATCACATTATTACCAATATGCCCTTCTTTGGAAAATAGGAAACCAGGATGAGTGGCCCTGCAAACCTGTACGCCAATGACAATTTTCTCTGCTGAGATATGAATGCATCTGTCTGGGTTATAACTGGCTTGGTTTATTGACCTAGGTTGGAACAATCCAAGTTTTTGTTGAGCAGCTCTTCAGCAAGCTGAGTAGTGATGAAGAAGTTATTCCTAACTCTCTCTTCCAGTCTTATAACAGGGCCGAACATGAGCTCCACATTGGTCATCAAGTTAATTTTCAGACAATCAAGAGAAACATGGTCCTCTTTCCTGGAGCAACTCTCGACATGATCTGGCACAAAGTCACTATCATGTAATACGTTGTCATCACATGCCAACTCAATTTCAGAATTGCAAATCATTTTTATAAGGTCAGAAGAGAATATTGTGTCCATTTGTTCAGCATTTTGACTTGTGCAGCACAGAAAATCCCCTCAAGAATATCCTAAGACTGCTGTATTTTGAGCACAATACCTGGACAAAGTAAGGCAGCATCAGTTCACTCTGTGCTGAGGTTACCAACAAGCCTGGATTTGAAGGGACCAACCCTTCTACCTTAGGGAGACAGAGGCAGCAACCACTATCACTGCAGTGCATTAATATTTAGCATAAGCTAACTATTACGATACAAGATACTCTCCTTAGAAGCAAACAGATGTAGATAGAACTACTAAAATACTGTATAACATTGCTGCATGTTTGGGGTATAGTTGTAACTTTTTTTTGCTGACTTGTGTAAATGTGCACACAATGTTTTAAAACAGCATAGTTGGAGGGCCACTAGTTCATGAGTTATCATAACAATATGCTTGTGAAGTAAAATATTACCCCATGAAAGGGGATGAAGGTTAACCCATGGTCCAATTCCTGGAACTTTTGAAAAGACCACTAAAAAGATACATGTTACTGATAAAGTTATTTTAAAATTCATAGGGCAGGGGTCGGCAACCTTCAGCAAGTGGCTGATCAGGGTAATCCACTGGCAGGCCATGAGACATTTTGTTTACATTGACCATCCACAAGCATGGCCCCCCGCAGCTCCCAGTGGCCATGGTTCACCATTCCCGGCCTCTGGGAGCTGCGGGGGGGAGGGCGGGGAGCGTGCCTGTGGACAGTCAACGTAAACAAAATGTCTCACGGCCCGCCAGCGGATTACCCTGATGGGCCACATGCCAAAGGTTGCTGACCCATCATAGGGTATGGCAAGCTCCTAGACAATCACTGATGTTGGTGTTTTTCCATATTTAAAATGTTTGTCAGGATAAACTGAGAGCCAAATTCAGCCTTGCAGCAAATATGTAGGGCACAACTCCTGCTGACTTCACTGGGAATTGTGCTTATTTAACCCAGAGCTTAAGCAGGCCCTGAAATTCCTACTCACCTGCTAAGCAACTCTGCATGTTCAAATTAACAGCAGACACACACCCATTTTGTTCACCACATGAGGCTATGTTGTTCTTCCAGAGCAGGTCTCTAGTTTAGAAAGATTAAGACAATCTGGACTCTGAAAGCTTCTCTTTACAAGGAAATTGATGGGAGAGATATATATTATTCGAATTGCCTGTAGTTTTCCTCTGAGCAGCTTTTCTTAATAATTTACCATAATTTATATTAAAAACAGCATATCTCTTCTGCTCCAACAACAGTTCACTAATGGTTATAGCAAAGAAGTGCTATGAAGTAAATAAAACAACACTTTTAACAAAATTCTGGGGCCTTTCAACTGCACATAATAAGCAGACAAAGAATTTCCTGTACAAATTTAAATCTGTAGATGGGGATGGAGGGAAAGAAGCAAGAAATAAATCTTTGATCCAAGACTAGATCTCTTGAAAATTACTGAATCTAATATGAAGCATGGTCTGGGCTGGACTGATGAAAGGAATAAATATTTTGTCTGTGGAATTTTTACCCATTGCCTTCCGAATATACCTACTTTAAAAGTTTCATAAGCATTCTAGTGACAAGTAGCAAATGTGGATATTTATAGCAAAATGGTACTTCATAAGTATAAAATCATAGCATTATCTACATATTGTATGTGCACAGCAATTCAGTAATTATCACTAGTACTATTCATTAAAACTAGAGAACTAAGAAATTGGATTGACATTAAAATTCAAAAGTGAAAAATATCTACTTGGTATCCCTTTGATGAATCCATCTCTGTCTCATGCTCTCTTTAGTCTATTTTCATGTAAATGTTCAGTTTCCATTTGGTTGAGGGCACAGTTCAGTATTATTCTATTTTTAATTGTTATCACAGTTAGCAGTGGAAAGGGAAGTTCCTCTGTCATTGAATAATTTGGCTCCTCTCTTCCCTTTTATCAATTATTGTTTCACTTCAACAACAGTTCCAATGATTGAGGCAACATAATGAACACAAACGATAATGAAAATGGAGACAGGAGTTCAACTCTTGCCTTAATCACAAGTGAAAATGAATATGGTGGTTTCATTCTAATTCCCCTTTGTGAACATCAACTAACCACAGAGTTTGTCAAAATTCAGGGTTGACAGTTTCTGCTGAAGAGAAGTCTTGGTTGGAAAAGAAGGATTCTTCCTTGTCAGGAGCTGGATTGAAGTACAATGGCACTCTTGTGGAAAAGCCTGCACAACACATACTGCCTTAACCCATCTTGGCACACAGAAGGGCTGAACTGCAGACTTCTAGAGCTAGAAACATGAGCTGCTATCACTTGAGCTAAAGAACTATGCCCGTAGTTAGGACTGTAACAGACTCTCATCAATTCTGGACCAGACACAGAAGGGGACCCAGAACACACATTAACCAGTGGATTACACGGACACTATACTTGATTCCGAGCAGTTGGTCTCTTACTTACATGAACACTTTTGTTATTGTTTTGTACTATTTGATTGTGTCCTAACATGCCACACAAGATAGAGTGTCCCTGCTTAAAAGAGCAAACTAAATTCAGATGTGGCATGGTGAGTGAGGGATGAAAGTACAGTATAGAGAGATGAGGTTTAGAGAGAGGAGCCTTGCAGCAGGTATAGGAAGAGATTAACTAAACTTGAAAAAATAAATATAAAATGAAGGCTCAGACTGCGGCTGTCCTCATGCATGTATGCACAGGGAGGAGGAGAGAACAAACACATGACAGAAGTTAGTCACATTGCTTAATGTTCGCACCACGGTGAGAAGAGCGGTGTACGAATTTATATAGACTAGAATAGATGGTATCTCTCCCAGCACTGTGTCCTCATGCAGAGGCCAGCTGCAATGTTGCAGAGAGTGCAAGCACTGCATAAGGGTGACATCACCATTGATAAATGCCTCCCTTAAAGGGAAGAAAGTGGGGTGAGGGCAAGGCGGGGCCATGCCTTCTCCATCCTAGGAGTTCATTGAGTACATGTTGCTCCTGTTGCATTATGAATGCCCCTCGAGCCCAGGAAGGAATTGTCTGAGTCTGTTAAAATGCCTCTTATTGCTCCTGCTACAGTGCAGTCCCCTTGCACCTTCCCCAATCTCAGGGTTGAACTTTACATTGTGGGCTGAGGAAATCACACCCCGTCAACTCTACTGGACATGCTCCAAATGCACTAGTATAAAAGGGAGCAACTCAGCTCAGTTGCTGGTGACTGCCAGGGAGGAAGGATGTACGCTGTCAACTCCAGTCAAGGATCAGCTGAAGCCCAAGGCCGTGGGAGCTTGAGACACTGCAACCCAGGCAGATGCCAAGGTACCTGTGGAGGCCCCCCATAATCCAGAGTCACTGGGGACAGCGGAGATGCCAGACTGCAGCAGCAGCAGGAACTATGGTAGGAAACAGCCCGGGGAAATAGATAGTGGCCTGGTTAATGAACCAGAATTTCTTATTCAGCGTGTATTGGTTGGAAACCTCCTACCGACTCTTATACTCCTGCCATTACCTGGTCTGGGGTATGATGGAGAGGGAGGGCCCGTACCCCAATCCCAGCTTCTGGCAAACAGAGGCTAGGGACACCATTCCTGCCCATCCTGGCTAATAGCTATTGATGGACCTATCTTCCATGAATCTATCAAGCTCCCTTTTGAACCCTGTTATAGTATTGGCATTCACAACACCCTCTGGCAAGGCGGGAAAAAATACTTTCTTGTGTTTGTTTTAAACCTGCTACCTATTAATTTCATTTGGTGGCCCCTTGTTATTGCATTATGAGAGAGTAAATAACACTTCTTTATTTACTTTCTCTATACCACTCATAATTTTATAGACCTCCATCATAAACCCCTTAGTTGCATCTTTTCCAAGTTGAAGATTCCCAGTCTTATTAATCTCTCCTCATATGGAAGCCATTTTATACCCCTAATCATTTTTGTTGTCCTTTTCTGAACCTTTTCCAATTCCAATATATATTTTTTGAGACGGGACAATCACATCTGCATGCAGTATTCAAGGTGTGTGTGTACCATGGATTTATATAGAGGCAATATGATATTTTCTGTCTTATTATCTATCCCTTTCTTGATGATTCCCAACATTCCCAACATTCTGTTCACTTTTTTGACTGCCGCTGCACATTGAGTGGATGATTTCAGAGAACT
Organism: Mauremys reevesii; assembly: GCF_016161935.1. Lineage (NCBI taxonomy): Eukaryota > Metazoa > Chordata > Testudines > Geoemydidae > Mauremys > Mauremys reevesii. The sequence continues at coordinate 55,457,427 of NC_052628.1, read as the reverse complement.
GTCCACAATGACTCCAAGATCTCTTTCGAGTGATAACAGCTAACTTAGACTCTATCATTGGATATGTATAGTTAGGATTCTGTTTTCCAATGTGCATTACTTTGCATTTATGAACATTAAATTTCATCTGCCATTTTGTTGCCCAGTCACCCAGTTTCGCAGTCTGCCTGGAACTTAACTATCTGGAGTAGTTTTGTATCATCTGCAAATTTTGCCCCCTCACTGTTTACCCCCTTTTCCAGATCATTTATGAATATGTCAGATAGGACTGGGCCCAGTACAGATCCCTGGGGGACACCACTATTTACCTCTCTCCATTCTGAAAACTGCCCATTTATTCCTACCCTTTGTTTCCTATCTTTTAATCAGTTACCAGTCCATGAGAGGACCTTCCCTATTATCCCATGACTGCTTATTTTGCTTAAGAGCCTTTGGTGAGGGACCTTGTCAAAGGTTTTCTGAAAAGCCTAGAGTCTTTGTTTCCTGTCTGCAATAAAGTCCCCTCTCTTATACTGTTCTTTTTGAGTGTGACATTTCACTGATTTGGGTTTGTATTATGGGTTTTATTACTTGTGAATAGAGTAGCAGTATTAGTTATTTTACCAAGAGACCACATCCCTGGTATCCCAAGCACAGAGAGGAGTCACTTTGAGAGGAGGCACCAGGCATTTGAAATAAATAACTCAAGACCCAAAACATGCAAGGAGGGGTGGAGAAGCCACTCCGATTAGCATGCACCAGAGAGAAGACTTGAGCCACGTCTCGTGGGAAGAGATACATGTGGACACAGCAAGCGGTATTTGGCCCTTTCTAATTAATGTATACTAACTCTTAGCAAATTTTCCAAGAGTAAGTAATATACATTTAAACTCTATTTGTATGTTTTGATTATTTCTTTCCTCAGTTTTTTTTAATCCTATACAGATCATATTATCATTGTGGTTAGATGGCCTCAAGTAGACACTGTCAAAAAAAAAACATTTTTAAATGTCATAAGTGATCATAAAGCCAGTAAATTTACTCTTGAGATGTCTGTCTATTAAATTATCTAAAGATCAGTATAATTTTCCTCCAAGTGTCTTGTTTCTAATCCACAGCATCTGATACCTTTTTTGGAATGCTAAGGGGTTATACTATCTCACTGAATGATTAAACAAATAGTCTCCTACTTTAAATCAGTTAAGCAGGGCACCATCTCTCTATAGAATGCTCATATGACATCTTGAGAAACAGAAGTTGTGAGAGGTAGGACACGCAATAACTAGTATTGGTTCAGGCCAGGTACTCAGATTTATAATTGTGGTATAGAAACCTATGATCTCCAAGTCATCACACAAATAAAGAACAAGAGAAAAGGTGCATTGTGATGCAGAACACACTTGGATAATTCTACTGACCCTTTGCAATGTTTCCTGGAACCCACTTACAATGAATAGTCTGAGAGTAAAACTCCATCTATAACACTTCAGTGCACTGGACTTCCTCTTATAGACTGCTTAAGGTCTCTTAACATGCAATTTAAGTGAATTTAAAAGGTGAACAGGACTTTGTCCTGGCCCTTTGCATAAGAATACATTTAATCAATAGTGAAGAGTCACTAAACTATAAGCAGATACCATTGTTAACTCTGTTGGAACACAGTAATCTCCACCTATCAGATATTAAACTGCTTTGAGCTAATTGCTCATAGATTGTGTTTTTGTGGGATCATAAAAGTTTCTGCCACTGGACAATGCCATCTCTCTATTCATGTTCCAGTGTGAAAGAGAGCTTGGACTTTTGCCTACAATTCACTGTTCATCACACATTTATTTAGGACAGAAATTAAATATAACCTGCAAGGATGGTCTATGAAAGGCTAAGTCAGTAAGCCTTTGAAAGATGGATACTGATAATCACTAAAGGGTCATTGAATCTCTTGGAGAAAGCAGATTGCATTAATTGTGTAGATTACTGCAGTAAACACATTTGGAAAATAGGTGCAGCAGGCATGGATCCGAGTGAGGCTTGATAAGAGAGATCTCTGGACATCAAAAGGAATTGCTATTACATCGCTGGTTGACTGATGCTGATCCAGAAACCATGATGCTGACAGGTGGCCTACCATGGTGAGAGAAAGAGGACTGCTTCCAATGTACATAAACCATTCACTTTTCCTTTTTTTCTTGGTAATTAAGCTGAAAATGCCTTAGACAGTTTAGTTTATGAGAGGTACACATCTGGATGTTAAGCAAACTGTTTATTTTATTTTAATTCATATTTGTCTCTTGTTTTAATTACCTTTTGTTTCTGCTTTTAATAAATCTTGCTTGTTAAGATGATGGTTGTATTTCTCACAGATAGCCTCAAAGAGAGAAAAGAACCTGGAGTCTCTAAAAAGTTGTGCAGAAGAGTAAAGAGCTTCTAGAACTACACTTCCCCCCTCAGACTCTATAAAGGAGAATAGAAAAATTGTCTATTAAGTTGTGTTGCCATCAGGCTGTGGCAAGAAGAGAAGCCAAAAGAATAGGGAGCAGATGAGAGATAGTATCAGTGTCACTCACACTTGTTAAGATATTTATACTCTTTGAGACATGATAGCTATGATAGTTCGTAGATGAAGTTCACAAGAATCAGGATAAAGTGTTCTTGGTTAGGAAATTTCCACTACATGCATCTGACGAAGTGGGTATTCACCCACGAAAGCTCATGCTCCCAAACGTCTGTTAGTCTATAAGGTGCCACAAGACTCTTTGCTGTTCTTGGTTAAGGCCCTTATCTGTAGTTGAAGTTACTGAGCCTACAGGGATCTGTTTCTAGATGGCATTTGAATGTAACTGTGTCATAACAGGCAATCATGGTTTCCATAGCTCATTACTTTGTTGCACTGATTATAAAATAACAATGAGCAGACTTACTGATTTAAGATATGACTGATAATACACATTTGATGTTCACCTTTTACAACCAGCAGTGGAGAAAAGAATGGTGGGCATCCTGCCTTTATGTTGCATTGTACCCATACCATACATGTACAGATATTGTATAGTTGATATATATTTTCACTCCAGTCTTAAGTCTTCCTTCCACTTTGTCCCTGCAAATAAGGGGACAATTCTGCACTAACCACCAATGTCGGGTTCTATTTAGGTAGTTTAGATGTTACTAAGTACGGGATTTTCATTCAATTATTAAAGTGCAATTAATTGTGCTGATAGACTTCTCCTCTCAAATGCAGATGTCAGAGTTCAATGTCCAGGTTCCATTACCAGAGGATAGTCTTTGTATGAAGGGTGACTAGGTGTTGTAAACCATGCTCCAGATGTCCAGTTGGGCACTCTTCCACCACAAGCTATTGCCTACGAAGCTCCCCAAGACTCACAGCACAGAGAGAAAACCAGGCCAAGCTGGTGCATACTTGTGGCAACTTGGAATGAGCCAGAAAGAAGCCTATTAAGCCTGGTCCAGGATCTGCAATCAAGTGGACAAGGAAGCAGGTGCTACAATGGGATCCTGAATTTACTTACTATATTAGACTCTTTCCCATCAATGCTTCACTCTGATAGAATGTAGTTTTCAGCTGCCTGGCAGTACTGATCATCTGTGCATGGTAAAGGGCCATAGTGCTCTTATCCAGAAACATGTGAATTGTAGTAGCAAAGGGGTATTGAGTGATCAGCTATGGTGAAACACCCTGCTCTGCAGCACTGGGATTTCTCCCCTGAATATGAGCAGACATTCAAATTGATATAGTAAGTTTGCTGTCTGAAAATGGTAGTTTAGATTGTTGGAAAACTATGAGTCTGCAGCCTCCCTGGATAACATTGCATGCAAAATACTACATTTAGAAATCAAATAAAGTACTACATAAAATTGAAAATACACAGTATAAACTTCCATGCAACAGTTCCTATTTGACATTTATCTATTGGAATGGGATGGAAGAATCCCATTGCTAATGTATAGCCTCATCTCTAGAAACTACTTCCTGGTCTAAGTCCTTACTGATGACAGAACAAGTTTGATAATATGAAATTAAATCCCTTGGAAGGATGAAGATTGAGAGATAAGTGAAAGTACCATTACAGAAGAGACTGTAAACTTGGGCAAAGACCATGTCTTTCAATGTGTTTGTATAGAGCCCACCACAACATCCTGATTGAAGCCTTTGAGCTTCTATATATATTGTGACAAAGTTCCTCCTCTACCTTGGTGAGTCCTGTGCTTATTGGCAGATTTGCACACCTCAGTGATCTTCCCCTCTGGTGGAACCCACAGTCTGGGTCAACTCCTCCTGTGTCTGATCAGAAGTTGGGAGGTTTGGGGGGAACCCGGGCCCGCCCTCTACTCCGGGTTCCAGCCCAGGGCCCTGTGGATTGCAGCTGTCTATAGTGCCTCCTATAACAGCTGCATGACAGCTATAACTCCCTGGGCTACTTCTCCATGGCCTCCTCTAAACACTTTCTTTATCCTCACCACAGGACCTTCCTCCTGGTGTCTGATAATGCTTGTACTCCTCAGTCCTCCAGCAGTACACCCTCTCACTCTCTGCTCCTTGCACCTCTTGCTCCCAGCTCCTCTCACACCCACCACAAACTGAAGCGAGCTCCTTTTTAACCCCAGGTGTCCTGATTAACCTGTCTTGATTGGCTGCAGGTGTTCTAATCAGTCTGTCTGCCTTAATTAGTTCTAGCAGGTTCCTGATTACTCTAGTGAAGCCCCTGCTCTGGTCACTCAGGGAACATAAAACTACTCATCCAGTGACCAGTATATTTGCCCTCTATCAGATTCCTGTACCTCACTGGTCTGGGTCTGTCACAATATATATAGTACTTAAAAGTGACTCTGCAAAAATGGCATAGGCAGGCAGGTCCATATTTATTGCTTGTCACTGAATTCCAAAGCAAATTTGCCATGTTTCATTTTTTTCTAAAAATTGTTTCTTCTAATCACAAGTACAGAAAAACTTGTTATCTGAAATTGAGGTTGTTTATTTCCTCTTGGCTGTACATCCTGTAATGATTCTACAGTTGAAACTTAATAACAGTTGTGTTGCTGGTGTGAAGAGAACAAATATTTCCTTAAGTAGATATGACTCTAAATATTCCAAGGGAGCAGACCTCCTGTGGAAGGAGGAGTCATTTTACAGTCACTTTTTTAACATACAAGCATTTTAACCTGTCAATTAAAAGGTGTAATCTTAAATTGAGACCAGATATAGGATGATTCTTAATATGAGCTACAGAATTCAGTACCTGATGTTGTAAGCCCTTCCTTGCACATGTGAGTATTCCTTTCTCATGAGAACAGTCTTCAATATAACCAAAAACCTGTAAGAATTCACCAGCTCAGGCCCATATACCTCTTTAAATTTTGTCATATTACATCCATCATCATCTGGTGCTGGAAGTGTCACCAACTGGTTTAGGAGAAGAGTTTAAGACAGTTTTACAGATGATAGGCACCATTTGGTAATATCTCTTGAAGATATCCCTGAAATACCTATTATGATTCAATAGCAACCCAAGCATCCCTTAAAATTGGACTATTTTTACTACTTTATTGGCTAGTCAATAAGGCTCCAATCTTCACTGGGAATAGGGTCAGACCTCAATCCTCTTCATTTTGATCTGCCAAAAATACTCTGGATCTTGATAACCTTGAGTCAACCTTGCTCACACAAATCACACCTTTTGATCACCTGAGATATTTTACTCTGAGTGTTAATAGATGTCCTGTGTGTAGCTTCTCCTGGAGCAATACTTCTCACTTTCAGGAGGAGTAGCTAGCTCGGACCCACTTGCAGAGGGATAGTGTGTTGCCACTGCTGCCTTTTGAGCACACTTTCCATCACCAGAACCCTGCAACAGGGTGTTATCTCCAGTAAGAGCTGGCATAATGCAGGACAACTTGCCCCTGGACAGTGAGCTGGAACTGTCTAGTGTATGCTAAGCTTCTCAGCTCTAGATTCTGTTTATATTACAGTTGACATTCATCTTGACACACAGAGTAGTGAGCAGTTGTTGGAATATAGGATCCACAATTATGTGGTAACCTCGAGAGCTAAGTGGATCTAGTGGCCTAGAGAAGCTGTGACAGCTATTCTGTCTCATAAACTGGAGTAATGGCCAGAGGCAGAAAGGGAGTATACTTCCCCCTCAGGATGTAGTTCCAGATTTTGGGAAGTGAATTTAATCACCCAAACTCCATGCACTGCACCCACATAAAGCCAAATTATTCTGGTTTTATGTAGGTTATGTGAATGTCACTATTGGGTAGGTGTGAGTATACAGCAGATAACTCTCCTGAATCAGTGAGGTACTTTATAGTGACACATTTCTTTCCTCTTTTTTTCTTTCTGTCTTCTTCATCTCTTGATCTTTTAACTGAACTACTCATTCTTCTTGCTCACACAGTCAACCTGATTTCTTTTTATATGCAACCTTCAGGTTAACCGGGAATGAGACTAATTAATTAGCATGCTTGATTTTCAATCTTTAGTGTCTTCCAATGAAATATGATAACTGACATTGACATATGAATTGTGGGATATATAAGCCACCTTTCTATTCCATTGCATCTTTTTATATTAATTACTCTTCCAACCTAATATTTTATTCATGTCTGAAGATTATTTTGCGTTAGCACATGTTCGCTTTAAAAATTTTTAAAGAAGAAAACTTTGCCAGCATATCTGGTGCAAATAAACAGAGCTGATCACTAGAACAATTTTTGTCCACTGGTGAGAAGGTACTAAAAATAACTCCATTTAAAACCTGATGCCTCCAGCCTTGTTCAAAATAAAGACAAACATATGCATGACAAAAATACATGATTTCATTACAATTCAGAAAGACTGTGGATTTGATTTTTAATTCATACAGAAAATTCCGTATGCTAGTTGGATGCATTCATGATGTCAGTGACTGCATGAGCAAAATAAGCTTATATAGAATTAGATAATAGTAATTTATTTCCTGTTAATTTGGTGTCTTTATGTCTTTTTATGCTTGCCCTTTCACTGGGTACAAATTCTCCTGCAACCCAACAAAAACTGGGAAAAAAACAAAGCTTCTAACATCACTCCTCCAGAAATGCCAAATTATGCCACGAGGCACAGTCCTGCCTGGGGATGTTGCAGAACCATTCACCCCAGAGAGAGCTAACAAGACATTATGGAGCAACTGTCTCTAAGTGGTACATTATGCACTCCCCTTTGCAACTAGCCTGATCCAATGATCAGCACATAAGCAAGGACAGGGCCGTGATTCTGCCACCATCCTGCTCTTCCTTGTCTTGTTTGGGAGGCAGCTTTATCCCCAGGGAGTTAAAATATAAGCAGGGAGCAGTTCCCATGTTCATAAGACTAAAGGCTGTTAGCTGGCTCCTATGCAGGGAGCCAGTAGAGTGGAAGGAGAAGCTCCATGCATCTCCCTCTGTGAATTTGCAGAAATGTCGGCCACATTCTCAACTTAAGGGAGCTGTCTGGCTGGTTCTTCTCCAGTCTCTAGCAGGCAAAAGTAGCTATCCTGGCTTGTGAAGCTAGATAGTTTCTGGTCATTTATTATTTGTATTCCAGTAGTACCTAAAGACCCCAAATCAGCACCAGAGACCTATTATGCTAGGCATTTTACAGACACAGAATAAAGACATGGTACCTATCGCAGTTTTACTGTACTAACATCCTCATGATAACTACTTGTCTTCCTGGATCAAGTCTATCCCAATGGTAACAAATGCACTTTACCCCAAAACCCTGCCACAAAAGTAGGAATACAATTTAGTCACTCAATATGAACCCGACTTCCTTCTGCATAGGTCCAGCAGCTTTGCCTGACAATAATGGCAAACTGATGCAGGGAATACACTGTAACCACTCAAACGTTCTCTGAAGCATTAGTTATGTTTAATTCACGACAGAGAAAAGAAAAACAAAATCCTCGATTGTCTTTGGCTGAAAGAAGGTTTGCACATGTGAGTTAGTACTTAACATTGCATGAATGCAGATACAGCATTACATTTGATTGGTAATTAAAGTCAAGTGCCCCCAAGTTTAGGCAAATCCAAAATAGCTAATTACAGGTTTTACACTGCAAAACAATTGTAGCATTAAAAGCCCCCTTATAGAAAAAAGAAATCTGGAGGGAATTTTTAGAAATCTGTAATAGTTTCCCCCAGCTCTATGCAAATGTAATTGGGAGGAGGAGGAGAGAACTCTCTTGCTTGACTTCATCTGGCACATCTCTTACTGTTACTCCAGCTCAGGAGTAACTTCTGCAGCACTGTTATGACCTTCCCTCTTTTAATTACAAGAAACATGATGAGGCCACTAGTCTCTTCAAATCTCTTCTCAAGACCCACCTTTGCCACCAGGCCAATCACATATTTGAGAAGCTGGCCCCAGTCCATAACCAAGTCAATCAGTGGTACTTTGTTGATTGTTTGAGTAAAGAGGGGTTTCCCCTCCCCCGCAACACCAACCAGGGATGTATCTATTTTTTTTGGTCCCTGCTGTGGCCAGTTTGCATTTTATTCACATTTCACTTGCACTGAGCCTGATCTTGATTGGGGCCTCTGGGTACTAGGATAATATATTAAATAAAAGCACTGGGGTCCAAACCCTGCTCAGGTCCCACTTCTGTGGAACCACTCACATGAATAAGGTGGGCAGGATTTGGCTCTCTGGACCATGGAGTGTTTTGAAATAGCTTTACCACTTTTGGTGTTTTTGCTCTCTCTCCCTGAAAGCTGCCCTCCCTCTTGTGAGTGAGTTCTCTGTTTGGATTTTTGGCTGCAGCAGTGCTTTGCTGGTGTTCCAGCAGATGCCTGCTGTCTGGCTCCCTCTGCTTACCAAGGCCTCTCTTATTTCTTACTTTCCCCCAGAATATGTATGTGATGGATGAACATCTCAGTCTCATTATCCAGGCTGCCTTCTCACCACTCTAAGTCATTCATTTTCAAAATCATCTTCCTCAGCATGAACCTAACCAGCCAACCACAAGTTGATACTCTTACTATTTGTTTATAGCTCAAACACAACTGAATGACAGCTGTCAATACTTAAATAAAATCCCACTTGCTGTTAGATAATACGGACTTGGGCCAAGATTTTCAAAAATAAGAGCCTAAAGTTAGGTTCTTGGGGTAAAAATTTCAAAAGTGCTTACGTTACCTTGAAAGTCAAGGGGATTTGGTCAGTAGGTTGCTTTTGAAAATGTTATGCCAAATCCATATTGAAGTCAGACCTGTTAGTTCAGCACTTCTGAAAATCAGGCAACTGCCTAACTATAGATTTAGGAGCCTAACTTTAAGCTTTTTTAAAAAAAAAATTTTTTGACCTTGGTGGGTGGGTGGAAGGAAATCTAGAAAACCTGTCTGACTTTTAAAATCCATTACATACATGTGTGTGTGTGGGTGGGTGGGTGGTGTCTTTGTTTCCACATGCCTTTCCTAATTTTCTGAACTAATTCTATACTTTTCTTGGCCAACTGCTTCCTTTGAAATTAAAAGATGTTCATACTTTAAATTTACCACCAGGCAGAACAATTGAAACGTCTGCTTTTTTTCAGATGCAAATGAAGCACTTGGAGTGTGAGTATAAGAAAGTGGCTTAATGCATTAGGAAATACACTTTTCTATGGTCAACTTTCCTTTCCCTACTGTTGGTAATGTTTCATCACTTTGAGGTGAGTGAAAAGGGAAAACTGTTATTTCAGAAAACATTATTGTTCCTAGCCAGGGAAAAACTTGGGCTCCCGCCCAGCTTCTGCACTGTAAGGCTGCACCTGTGTAGTCTGCCCGTACCTCTGCTTTCATCTAATATGCCACAAACTTCCTTGTAGGTTTTCATGTGAAGAATAATACAAAGGGGATTCTAATAGTTATGCTAATGGAAGATGGAGGGATAAAATAAAGTGCTTATGGTAGAAATGCTGGAAGGATTGTTTCTGTTACAGTACTCACAGTATGTCCCATTTTGGCAGGGGTGGGGAGGAGCAGGGAAAACAAAACTGAAACAGGTTGGCATGCCTGCCACCTGTATTCAACAACAAAAAAGTCAGGAAAAAAGGAAATTGAGGCACAGATGGTACCAGACATTTTCAAATCTCCAAGCAGAAAAGCTTTAAGCGGGAACCCTTTGAGATTGAGCAACCCTTATTTTTATCAAATATACTTCAAAATGACCACTTCTTTATCAAGAGAGGTCACTTATGGGATGTGGGAGGGCAGTGGGAGAAGTTAAACAGAACAGTACATAAATATAAACCATAAACAATTCTGCATTAACACTTTTGTGCAATATGAGCCAAATATGAGTTAAAGTGCTGACCAGTTATTGATGGAAATTGAATATGTTACTATGTAATGAATTCATCATAGAAGCTGATTGAAACAACCTTTGCAGTAGGTTGAAATTCTTGGGCAGGTGGCATTTCTCACTTCTTCATATCATACTGCTGGAACAGGTCAGGGAAAGAACCGGTAATGTGATAACTCAAAGGAGAACACCTTGCAACTACTTAGATGAGAAATCTACCTTCATCAATGATACTGGATGTGACACTACACTAAGAGTACGTCCATACTACCCGCTGGATCGGCGGGTAGCAATCGACTTCTCGGAGTTCGATATATCGCGTCTCATCTAGACGCGATATATCGAACTCCGAACGCGCTCCCGTCGACTCTGGAACTCCACCACCGCGAACGGCGGTGGCGGAGTCGATGGGGGAGCTGCAGACTTCAATCCCGCACCATGAGGACGGGTAAGTAGTTCGAACTAAGGTAGTTCGACTTCAGCTACGCTATTCACGTAGCTGAAGTTGCGTACCTTAGTTCGACCTCCCCGCCAGTGTAGACCAGGCCAATGAGCCCTTCCCATCTCCTCCTGGCCTTTAAATACACATACAGTATTAATATCAATATAAGGCTAAAAGTAATCAAAAGTGTATAAAAAACAGGTTCTAGCATTAGGGGCCTGTTGACAACAGGTAAATTTTCTTCAAATCCACCATTTCTAACTTGTTTTAAAATGCTGTGATGTAGAGTCGCGTAAGATTATACTGTATGCGTTAATCACAGGTGCTGATATGGGCCATAAATATGACATAAGACTGTGTAATGAAACAATCATATATCAGGGTAGTGGCCCGGTCTAGTGGCCAGAGAAAAGAAAAAAGAATCAGAACTGGTTTCTATAGCTGATTCCATCCCTAAACTGCTGAATTATCATGGACTAATAATTTTGTCTCTGTGCCTCATTTTCTCCTTTCACTTTTATTCACTCGTATAGTGCTTTTGATTCTTAGAAAAAAGTTTTACTGTCAGTGCAAAAAAACCAGTATTACTACTACCAGACATGTTAAGACTTATTAAATCCTTTAATTCATCTTGGGTGGTCATTATGCATGAACATTCAAAATGTCTGGGGCAATAGGTGAGGAGAGCTGGGCAGTGCTGAATATAAACAGACTCTATGGGATGTGGCATGAAGGTAAACCTTAACATTTACCAATACTCAATGGAGAAATGAATTACTGAATGTCAGTCTCTATTAACCCAACAGTAAATTTGGACAAAAATACACATAAAAATGAAATAAAACAATTAGATAACACTTTAAGTGGTTCATTATTATTAATTCATTTAGTATTCATTGTAACTGTGCTGGTCATAATGAATTCATTTGATTTTAATGTGGATGTTCTGCAGCAATTTCATTGTAATGCAGTTTTAATTCATGTGCCATTAAAATAAAGTAATGCCAAAATTTATATTTATTATTCGGAGTGCATAATTTTTTATTTTCAGAAATATTGTAATATTGGTTTTGTTTCCCACAAATTTAACTGCATATTTCAATCATGGGGTCCTTGACACTCAACAATATCATCACCTTTCCAGATATACAGCACTTTTACTTCCACAATCCAAAACAGAGCACAGATTTTAGCCGCACTGCTTCAATTAAAGTCACTGGGAGATGTATATTAAAATTCTGCGCAACACTTTAGAAGTTTACAGGTCAAACAAAGGTTTTATATGCCCAAAATCACATAGCTAAGAGCCTCATTTTACTACCCTTGCTAATATTGTTCAGAATATTGCTCATGCACGTAGTCACACTGAACAAGTAATACTCAGAGTGAGCAAGGTGGCTGAATTGGGTTCAGTATGTTTAGCATGAGTAAACATTAACCTTAAACCCGCAATAGAGAATGTTAATCAGGACCACAACTGTGACTTTCTCAGCTACCGAGACAAAAAGTTTGGCCAATACAAAGGTAATGTGGGTTTTACTTACTATCACGGCTGATGAGCCCAATTATTAGATGGATGCATTCATTTTCCTAGACAATACTATCCAAAAAGTAGAGAGGAAATACAATTTATTTTTCTTATTACTAATGCTTTACATATTAAATGCTGACAATTGCTAAAATGTGAATTTTGATGTAGGATATTTTTGAATCAATGCACCAAGATATGATTTTTTTTAAAATAGAACCAGTGTATACAGAGTCCAGACAGTGATGTGTAATCAGTGTTGAGCCATGCTAATGTATTTGTTACTAAGCAGCTATTCAGATATCCTGATTCTTGTGGCATGATAAGCATTGTGGACCGTTCTAGAGACCCTTTCCCTTCTCCTCCATCCTCTGGAGTGCTGGAGGCCACGTGAGGCCAGATTTTCAAAGTGCTCAGTCAACACCCACAGTTGAGGCCAAATTTTCAAAAGAAATCAGCATACTCCAATTGAGATGCTTAAGGCCATATTTTCAAAGAAGCTCTTTTGAAAATCTTACCACTATTTTTGGTGCCCCAATGGAGCTGCTTTTAAAATACTGGCCACAATACCTGCCTCCTGCTGTACAGAGAGCAACACAGGAGAATGAGACTCCCTGCAACATTTTTCTTTCTCTAATTCATTTTATAGAGGCAGTCTTAATATACAGTACATACCAAAAATGGTAAGTAATGCTTGAATTATAATTCTTAGTGAAATGAAATAGTTAGAAATATGGGACCACATTTTGGGAGATGGAGTTGGGGTGCTTTTTAATGCTGTACAGTGCTTTGTTTTTGATGGGGGCAGTTTTCACTCTCAGACACTAATGTGGTACTATCTAGCTCATGAGGCAAACTAAAATGGCTATTAGGATGTTAAGGAGTAACAAATCAGAGTTGTTTGTACTGCCATTTAACCTGTCTGTTATTAAAAAGACTTTATCTCCCTGATATAATTACAAAATATAAAGTGTAAAGAAGATACTCCTTTCAGTATGTTACTCATTTTAGTCCAGTTTTCAATGTCTTCCCTCAGCACTGATCACAAATAGAAACATTAAATCTAAAATCTCAAAGGAAGAATGGTATCATCCATGGCATTCAGAAAATATTTGTAGCTGATCTGGTCTGCAAGGAACAGTGGGCAAGATCAATAAAGTGAAAACTAAAGAAGCAACCTTTCTGGTCTCAAAGTCTGACTGCTCTTTGTTGGTCCAATAAAAGGTATTGCTTTAATCTACTGAACTTTGTCTACCAAGGAAAAATTAAAAGTTCAAGGCTTAAATCCAGATCTTTAGCTCTTCATTTTTCAGATGTGACAACAACAAAAAGTATCTCCCACTTCTATCCTCCATTTGACAAAGAATAATTTTGTAGGAGCCTTTTAAATTGTAACTATTTATTGTACTCTTATCATTAAATTCATACACTGTAAGCACATGCATTTAATACCTTCCTCCCACTCAGAAATAGCATAATAGTTATGGTATGTGATAGGGATTGGTGTATATCTTCGACTCCTGCTGGTCTGTAGACACTCTGCACCTTGCAAGATTGGACCCTTTATCTGGTTAAGTATCCAGTGTAATAAACTTGTATAAGAGAATTCTTAAACCCAACCATTTTTGGCAAACATTGGAGTATTCTACAGTTACATGTGATTCTATAGTAATAGTATTCTACAGTAATAGTGCTCCTGCAGTGATTTGGGCCAGTACTGAAGAACGACCTAGTTTTTAAAACATTATGAGGGAAACTATACTGATTGAATACTATGCCTCAGAAAGAAACAAACAGATAAAGAAAGGAAATATACAGTTAGCACTTAACCTAGTCAGGTGCTCAATATTTCCTATCAGGTGCTGAGCACCCTCAAATCCAACTAGTGAGTGGAGGAAGCCCAGCACCTCTCAGGATTGAGATGTTAGAGAAACCTACTATACATCCTCATATGCCCAGACATAACATGACACAAAAGAAAATAGCTTTTTATGGCACCTATGCATAGAAGGACTTACCTACACCAGTTGTTATATGTCGTACAACTGCAAATCTCCACACTTCTATCTATTTTAGGTTTTTATCTGGTGCCTACTCATTATAGAAGTATTACTTCTATCAGTTTGTGTCTCAGGGTACGTCTACACTACGGGATTATTCCGAATTTACATAAACCGGTTTTGTAAAACAGATTGTATAAAATCGAGTGTGCGCGGCCACACTAAACACATTAAATCGGTGGTGTGCGTCCACGGTCCGAGGCTAGCGTCGATTTCTGGAGCATTGCACTGTGGGTAGCTATTCCGTAGCTATCCCATAGTTCCCGCAGCCTCCCCCGCCCCTTTGAATTTCCGGGTTGAGATCCCAGTGCCTGATGCGGCAAAAATCATTGTCGCGGGTGGTTCTGGGTAAATGTCGTCAGTCACTCCTTCCGCTGGGAAAGCAACGGCAGACAAGCATTTCATGCCTTTTTTTCCCTGGATTGCCCTGGAAGATGCCATAGCATGGCAATCATGGAGCCTGTTTCGCCTTTTGTGACTGTCACCGTATGGGTACTAGATGCTGCTCACAGAGGCGATTCAGCAGTGGCACACAGCTGCATGCTTTTGCTTTTGCATGATAGCAGCGATGGTTATCAGCCATATTGTACCATCTACCATACCATAAATTGGTAATAAGATGGGCATGGCTACCAGTCCTTTTGCACTGTTCCATTTGCTGCTGTCATAAGTGCCCCTGGCTGCTCTTAGCCAGGGTGCAAAGCAAAATTGGGAATGACTCCCTGAGTCAATCCCTCCTTTTTGGTATCTAAAAATAGAATCAGTCCTGCCTAGAATATGGGCAAGTGTACTAGAGAACCACTGTATCAGAGAACCAGAGAGCACAGCTGCTCTGTGTCAGATCCTGCATAGATTATGAGCTGTATGCTATTCACAGGGGGTGCTCCTGCAACAACCCCACCTGTTCATTCCATTCTTCCCCAGCCTTCCTGGGCTACCATAGCATTGTCCCCCCACTTGTGTGATGAAGTAATAAAGAATGCAGGAATACTTGTTAGTGAGAAATGAGTGGAAGGCAGCCTCCAGTTGCTATGATAGTCCAGATAGGACATTAAGGAGTGTGGAGGAGAGGAGCCCAGCATCCTGCTGCTAGTCCAGGGGCAATTGAATCTTTTCTTTACACATGAAGGGTGGGGGCTGATGAAGCTCAGCCCCCTGTTGCTATGATGATGATGGTTATCAGCCATATTGTACCATCTACCAGGAAAAATTAGGGCCAGGCGCCCTTGATCGACCTGACCGATGCTAGTACGCATCGTTAACAGGCCGATTGCACTGCCCCATGTGCCAATAGGCTGATGATGACAATGGGTATCAGTCTTATTGTACCATCAGTCACCCATGGCGGGGGGGGAGCAAGGATGTTGGTGTTGAGTGCTGCACCATCGCGTCTATCTGCAGCATTCAGTAAAGATAGGGTGACATGTAAAAGAGTCAAGACAGGATTGTTTTCCCTTTCACTTCTGGGGGTGGGTGGGGGGGTGCGTAAATTGCCTAGCTATGCCCTGACCCACCGTGGACACTGTTTTTGACCCTAGAAGCATTTGGAGCTCAGCCAAGAATGCAAATGCTTTTCAGAGACTGCAGGAACTGTGGGATAGCTTGAGTCCTCCAGTCCATGAGCGTCCATTTGATTCTTTGGCTTTCCGTTACACTTGCCACACAGCAGTGCGCTGAGTCCCTGCTATGGCGTCTGTCTGGAGATATTTAAAAAATGATTTTGAATTTTGTCTTCTGTAACGGAGCGCTGATAGAACAGATTTGCCTGCCCTTACAGCGATCACATCCGCATCGTCCATGCTGGAGCTCTTTTTTTATTTTGATTTCGGACTGCATCGCCACCCGTGCTGATCGGAGCTCCACGCTGGGCAAACAGGAAATATTCAAAAGTTCGCGGGGCTTTTCCTGTCTACCTGACCACTGCATCCGAGTTCAGATTGCAGTCCAGAGCGGTCACTGGTGCACTGTGGGATAGCTCCCGGAGGCCAATGCCGTCGATCAGCGTCCACACTAACCCTAATCCGATATGTTAATACCGATACTAGCGTTACTCCTCTCGTTAGGGAGGAGTACAGAAACCGGTTTAAAGAGCCATTAAAATCGATATAAGGTGCCTCCTAGTGTGGACGGTTGTGGCGTTAAATCGGTTTTACGCTCCTAAAACCGGTTTAAACGCCTAGTGTAGACCAGGCTTCAGTGAGTTAATGCACTTGCCTTTTACTTCCGGAGACCTAGATTTAAGTAAGAAATTAATTAAGTTGCCTTAGTCTAGTAACTAGCAGACATTCATCCATGTCGCAAAACAGCCAAGACATTAGCATTCTCTGCTCAAGAGTCCAAGCACAAGGGGAGGAGATTATTTTCCTTTAAAGTATAAAATAAATAAATAAATAAAAACTCCATAAAAATCTTTAAAGTGAACCCCTCCCTCAATCCTCCAAAAAGAAGTAAATTACAGAAATGCACTATTGGTAGTAGTGAACATGTATGTGTAAGCACTACTATTGAACGCTACGTATCAGCCAAGTGTGATGTACCAAGCTCAAAGAGCAAGAATTCAGAATCATTCATAGAAGTAATGTCCCTACGACAGGATTTTCAAAAGTGTCTAGGTGACTTACTAGCACAAGTCCCATGACATTTCAATGAAACATGCTCTAAGTCACTTGGTTGCTTTTGAAAATCCCCATCCTCTGGAATGCTCTCAGTCAGAATAATCATCCAGAATGGCAGATGGATTTAAGGCTATTGTGTAGCTACAAGACGAAATATCGCCACAAAAAATACGTCTTCCTCTTTGCTATTCAGTAGGACTATTCTTGGATCAGCATCCTCTGAATTTAGTTATTACTGCCAGTTTTTGGTGATGGTATAAGAGATGTGTCCATATTTTGAAAATCTAACATGTAAAGGAGCTGCACCTGAGTTATTGCAACAACTTTAAAAGATTTCCTAGGCATACCTGGTCATCCTCCAAAAGACTACTATCAACTTACCCAAAACTGCACTATTGATCACATCTCTCTTTTCCATATCCTGTTGATCTGACTGCCGAAATTAATGCATATCCTAATGCATGTCAAACCCACAACCTGTTT
The DNA here is from genome assembly GCF_016161935.1 of Mauremys reevesii. NCBI lineage: Eukaryota > Metazoa > Chordata > Testudines > Geoemydidae > Mauremys > Mauremys reevesii. Next base: position 55,440,002 of record NC_052628.1, on the reverse strand, counting down.
ACAGTGCAATACCAGCCTATTTTTGTCTTTATGTGCATTAGACTTTCTGTACATGGAGTGTCATTAGGTTTAAAAAAAGCTTTCTGCATTATCCAAGCTATGGGCATTTATTTTGCTACTTGAGGTGATATGTATCCATGAGCAGAAAACAACAAAAAAATTGAAGCTCAATTGTCACAAAGAATAAAGTTTCCTCTCATTATACATGATGATAAAAGAAAAGTCACTGTATAAACATCCCATATCATCAGGAAATTTAGGTCACCTGAACCCAAAGGTTTAATTTAAGGTACAAAACGAGGCACATAATACATTTATCAAACAGGCATAGTCTACTATGGACCATTATGCCAGCCAGAGTAACCACAGTGGTGGCATAACACCAGGCATTATGTAGTGAAGTTCCCAGATTTGGCTCAATCCTACGAATCCACAAATCTCTGGGCCAGGTAGCGTCAAGGTATGTCTCCCTTCATACATCAATACGGAGTTTGACGGCATGGTGTGCTAGCGAAAGCCATGACCAACATACACTTTCACACAGGTACTAGTGTGAAGATTAGTCACCAGATTTAGCACCAACTCCTTTCAGTGGAAGCCAAAGCATGACCTGTCAACTGAATTTAAAGCTGCTTTGATGTAGATATATGCCATGTGAAACAGAAATTTAAATTCTCAATGCAGCTCAGCCAGAAGCCAGAGGGTATGGGCAGAGTTGTCAACTGCCCAACAGCAAAACCTGATTACTATGGAAAACAATGTCTGTAAAGGAGCAGCTGCATCATAACAAGAAAAATGTGAGCAAAGACCTTTCCAGGAACTGATAACAATGAGGTAGGCCAGTAGTTGCCACAGTCAGTGTGAGATACTTTGCCATTGCATAGGGACACTATGATGCCATCTTTCCTTTCTGCTGGTGCTCTGCCTGATGTCCACGCTTTTAAGAACAGTTATGCAGGTCAATGATCACTAGTTTCCAAGACATCTTTGAGCAGCTCAGGAGGAATACCAAGTCCAGCAGCACATCTGCTCCATAAATTTGGATGGTCTTTCATACTTCCTTGAGTGTGGAAGATCAGTGATCATCCCTGGGTCTGCAGATGTGTGGTTCACCAGGTCACATAACTCTGGACAGTCCTCAGCAGGGGTTTAGTTCACAGGCTGTTGAGGATAACATATGTAACTTCAGTACCTTCCCAGACAAAGAGGGAAGGAGTGGTATCTGTAATTCTATCTTCCATTCTGCTTCTGGAATAATCTGCATCAGACAGTCATGAAAGAAACCTTGGTTTTCTGAAGAGGTCTTTGATATAATGGCAAAAAAGACAGAAGCACACAACAAGGAGATGTCCAAGAACATAAACCTCTGAAATATATTTTCTGGGCCACTGCAAAACATGACCATGAAATCTACATCAACTCCCTGGTCAACGAAGTAGAGGGTGACCTGAAGTACAACAATCTACATCCTGCATACAGAGCCATCATCGGCCTGGCTGGCAGCTATACACAGCCTTCTAACATTTCCATCAGATGGCTTTCCTGGTCATCATTGGATGAGGTCCTGGGCAGATGGAAAATACATTATGAAATCAGGCTGAACCACACACTGTAACACACTGAATCACCTATTTAAGGAAATAACCTTTTCAAGAAACAGACCAGTTATCCTTCAGTACTTGGTAGTTTGCTGTAGGCAAATGTGTGTGTATGTGTGTATGGAGTGTTTTCTCCTTAACTTTATGGCACAGGTTTGCAAACTTCTTCCTGATGGGTATTTGACCATAAACATTTCTCAGCACGAATCATTGTAACATTTTTTAAAGAAACTCATGCTAAAACTGAAAAATACCATGCATAATTATGTAGCGTCAGCCACCTTAGAACAACTTGTATTTTCTGAAAGATGACTTCTGTTTACCTTTCCTCCAAAAGGAAATGTCTGGAAAGCATTTGTTAACATTATTAATAAAGAGGGTCACCTGATGAGGCCTGATTTTACATGTTACAGAAATAATGCTATGTATAAACTTACCACAAATGTATTATCAAGTTATCATAATATGATCTTGAGAAATTAATATGCAAAGAGTTGTTCAAGAGTTTCCCACTTAATCTGTACATGGAATTACCATAACTGTCATGCAGATCAAATAGTTTTGCATGCCAACAGGAATTTATGCATCTAATTAGTTAGTTAAAAACATGATTTGGTACACATAGTTGTTGTAAAGGCACATACAGATTTGGTGTGTAACTGTGTGTAAGTAGGTGCACCTGGCCTTCTGAAAATGAAGTCCAAAGAGTTACATTGTCTGGCTATACCGAATGAAGGACAGGAGACATTTGATGTGGTTTAAATCAGGCCGCAACTTTATTATTAGATGTTTGGGACTAACCAGCAGATAAAAGTGTACAGTGCAGGTAACTCCATTTCATTTCAATATTCGCCTAGGGGCTTCCTCCAGCCCCCCTCTTCTTTCCATCCAGGTCTCCCAGCCAAGCCATTGCTGGGACTTTACCATCCCCCCGCCCCCCGATGGAGTGTTAAGGCTGGCTACAAGGAAGGGGGGTTGGCTCCCTGGCATACCAGTCACAGGAGCCCTGAACCCCACTCCTTTAACAAACACCTCCTTTTAAAATCCTTTACCAAGCCATTTATCTGGTCTCTGTATCCCTTCCCTCTGGAGTACCTGCACTGGACATCCGCACCACACTTACATAATGAGTTGCAACATTACAGCCTAACTCCCTTCCTACTCATCATAACATAGCCTTCCCCCCACATGCACACACACACCACCCGCACTGTGGAGAAGGCAAAAAAACAACAACAAAAAAACGCTCCCCCTAGGCCAATCTGATGGGAGGGAAAAATTCCTTCCCAGTCCCCCTCTAAAGGAGTGACTAGCATGATGCCCAGAGCAGGTCCTAACCAAACCTGGTATTTTGCCACCTCAAGGGGAGGTAGAGTGGGTGCTGCTTTGAAGAAAAGAGGCATCACCTGCTGGAGTTGCCTCTTTTCAACTTCCCAGCCTTTCCAGTCCCTGAGGATGAGTCACTGTCACCACACTGACCCACTCCCCGTTTTGCAGCAGCCTCTGAGCCTCTCCCCCCCCCCACCACCTGAAAAGTTCTATTCTCTCTACCCAAGCAAGCTGGACAATGCTTCTCCCGCCGCGACCCTGCACATAAAGTGTGGTGAGGGCATTAGTAGAATTGTTACAAAAACATAACCAACTTAATTGAGAATCTTTAGTACTATAATGAAAATATCACACACTGGAACATTCTTCTTCTGTTTGCATTTTGTACAAACCCACTAACTTCACCAAACTCTAATTTTAGATCAAGTCTTCATTGATAAGTAAACTTATAACAGTTCACAAAATTATTACAGCAGCAACTGGCTGAAAAACAAAAGGGAAGAATGGAAGTTAAGTACCACCAGACACTCAGGGAGTTAAGAGGAAATACAAAGAGGACAAATGTGGTGGTGAGGTAATAGACTATCAAAATCAACAAAAGAAGCTGCAACTGTCAAACAAACATTTAGACAGAAAAAAACATTGCAGATATATATATGTTAAACAGGTACTGCATGTAGATGGACTTAGATTTGCTGCATGGGACCAATTCATTTCAAAATGGTACTATATTACTTCCAATCAATATACTCCCAAGATTGTAAGATGGGAGAAATGTGATCTATAAAGTGAATCTTGGTAATAGCTCTGATGACAGCATTCAGGACCATCTGCAGATGATTTAGCTAACTATCTGGAATGCCCAGAAATAAAGGATTAGAGTGGCCAATCTTGTGAATAAAGAAGATACGGACAAGTGAGTTGAAGTCAGCTATAGAGAGAATAGTCTTTAATCTTGCAATATTCTATAAATAATTCTATAAATTATTATCCAACCATATATTTAATATGAAGATCAAGAGAGAACTTGTTTTCCCCTATATTTCAAACTACAAAAGGTGAATAAGACTTCCACAGCTCACTAGAATGCTGAGTAAGAATACAGGAAACTAGTTATAAACCAAGAGCAGTTATGCTCCAGAAATAAAGTGCACTAGAATTCCGAAAAAGACACTTATTCTATACATCCTTGCCCATTATTTCTCCTAACTAAGGAAGATTGAAATAGGGTAAAAATATGTAGGGTCATCAACAGTATCACAGTTTTCTTCTGAAGTGGAATTAATTTATTAAACACATTTAACTCTCTGGAGATTGGGCAACAGCTTTTTTATTCAAACCCAATTGCCAGTATTAATAATTTGCATGAAATATCCAAGTACTAAAATAACAGAAAAGTTCATTCTAACAAGAGTAAGTATAACCCACTAAACTTTGATTACACAACTATCATTTCATTTTACGGCAGGAACAGTGAACGGGTTCAGTCTGCTTTGACAGCAGAACTCCCACCTGGGGATAACAATACATAGGTAAATATGCAATTTGAATAGATGTGGATATCCCATCCCTTGGTTGCTCCAGTTTGGAATAAAGATACCACAATGTAAAGCTGCTCAACTAAAAAAAAAATCTTTAGGTTTATAAGAGGACAATTAACTAAGACTTCTCATAAATCTAAACACAAATCTTATTACATCAATAAGCAAATACTATGCAAACAAGAACAAAATTAGTATCAAACATATAGATTTATTTAGTACCAAATGGTACACAGACCACAATTCCTATACATTTAAAACAAACACTACTGATTTGGCATTAATATCAACACACCATCCTGAGCTGAACTAGGAGCAAGTGCCCAGTTTTTTTAATAGGCTGGTGTCCCTCTCGTTGTGGTTATCTTCTTGAGGCAACTAGTAAAGCAGGCCTGTAAGTATCAGGCCTCAGGGCAGAGATCCTCCCCTTCCTTCTGCTATGGCTGTCTCCCTCTGGGTCTGGCTGAACTAACTGAAGAGTTTGGGAATATTGACTATTACTGTTTAAAAGGAACAGTGACAGAAGCATGAGTTACATAAGGACTTACATGCAAGTCTTACTGGCTATGTATTCAAGAGTATCTGAATCACCCTCATTTTATCTTCTATAGTTATCTTATCCACTCTTCATTCTGCACACATCAGGACTTTGTTAGGAGCACAAGTAAACATTGCAGTAGCCATGTTTAAGTGTTAATTAGAGATTCAAGTTTGTTTTATGGTATCTGCTCAGATAGCTGGAAAGCGTCATAAGCCTCTGAAAGGCCACCAGGTGACATTGAGTACTGTTAGGATTTAGAATAGAATCAATTTAAAAAATAACAGCTGTAGGATTTCTGCTTACAGCACTAATTTTGGAACATTACTGCAACTTAGCTAAAGCCACAGATTGAATATAAAATGTACTGCTTCCATAGCTGACCATTAATTTTAAGAACAAATCATCTCCAATCCCTTACAACCAGCTGCACACATGTATTAAAGATTCCAGTTGTACCAAAAGGATAATGGACCACCGATAACATCATACAAATATAATGGTGTTACTATAAACAGTTAATGTTAACTAAAAATGCTATAGCCATAATATTCAACTGTAGTTCACTATTGGATAATAAAAGAAAAAGGCAGAAAGAGCTACAAATATCATGCCACTCTGATGAGTGTCAACAGCAAAAGTGACTGGAACTGAAGACAGAATTTTTTCACGAATTAGAATCACTGTGGTAATCAAAGTCAAAATGAGAAAGTCCAAATATAGTAATAAAGCATATAACCCCTTCAACCTGAAGGAATGAACCAAAGAGAGAGAGAGAGAGAGATGAAAAATTCAAAGAGTAAGGTAAGTAATGTCATCAGAGGCACTATTTAATCTGAACTTGAAGTCTCCAAGGACCTGCACTCTATATCCTGGGAGAAGTCAGGATCAGTTCAGACAATACCTAAATGGGAAAATCTCTAGTAGCTGATTATAAATAATAAAGAAAAGGAGGTGAGTTTGTGAGAGTAAAACTATACAAAAGTGGAGGGGAGGGTAAATAGTATTTATGGGATCCTAGTAACCCCATTAGCAATTTAGTATTTTGTAGTAATCGGTTACATATAATATCATGTACCTTTAGAGGACACAATGAAAAGAAAATTGCAGTGACCAACTTTTTCCCCTAACTTCTTTGTCATAATGAACTCTTCACTTCTGTCCAGAAATTTAGCGGTTGGAAGATCAGTAAAAGTATATAGTTTAAATCTATGCATTTTTCAACTGATCCACATGAATCAGTGACCTATAGTATTTTATCTGTCCTGATACACATTGTGGTTACATCTCGATAGAGGTAATGCTCCTGAAACATTAGGTAAGTTCGTACGAAATCCATGAGCCATTTCAGATGATAAAAAAAAGTACTATTTTATGGAATTCAAGTCATCCCATTAACTTTGCATTGCATAAAACCACTAGGTTAGGATTTTTAATTGAATGGGTTTGCACTTTCTATTTTTTCCCCATTCAACTATAGTAGACTTCTATCTTATCATTTTGGAGATATATACTCTTGTTTCAACATCCAAATTCATATCTCTTAAAGAAATTTCAAGAAGAAGGTCGTATACAAATACATCAGTGCTTTGAAAAAGCACTATATAGCATCACAAAGTGAAGCAGCAGAGGAGGATGATGACTTATTTTCTCTCTGTCTTAAAAAAAAGAGATATTGTTAGCACTGACCTTTCATTGAAACTTGAGTAAAGTTAGGACATACTATAGATCAGCTGACCGAAAGATTCCTTAGGGTTTACAATCAAATCAGCTAATAGATTGGTGCATGAACAGTTCTAGATCAAAAATGACATGATCTATCTACCTTTCCCAATGCCCTACATATATCTGTCAGAAAGAAGTAATATGAGAAAAAAGAAACTAACACCACAACATGAAGTTTTCAAAATTGTTAGTGCCAGATAGGAAAGTAGTTTGGTGGTGAGTGGAACGGAGTTAAGTACAGGAAATGGGACACATGTTCACCATATGGGAAAAGTGGATCAATATCCCAAACAATGTAAAAATGTCAAAGATCAATATCATAAATGAAATTAACATCTTCAAGAAGAGTTTGCTCTCTGCTAAATGAAAAACTTAAATAAAGAAGAAAATAAATGAAAAAACCCAAACCGCACTCTTATAAACAGAATGGTAAAAAATATTCAGATATCCCAAACATTGTGGCATGCACCCACAAACACTGCTGCTTTCTCTATACTTATGGTGGCATGTAGAGAACTGGCACTACACGTGCAGCTACGCGCCACAGTGAAAGCAGGCTGCTTCCACACTTGTCACTGCAGTGTGTAGCTACGTGTGGCAGCGAAAGGCTCCAAGTGGGTAGGCAGCAGGGAAACTTTCTGGGCTACTGTAGCCTTTCAGTACACCAGGGAAAAACAGTGGGGAAAGTCTGCAGCAGTGGGGAGGCAGCGGGACAACACACAGCTAAAAATAACAGTGTAGATGTGAGAGGTACTGCTTGGACATGTAGAGAGCTGTGTAGGGTATATACCCTAGGGTTCAGGTATATAGGGTACTCTATTCTACTCACCTAAGCTGTGCCTCTCCACATTGATATTTATATTTATACTGATATGTCTATTCTCTACACACTGCCTTTAATGCAGATGTACTTTGAGAGACCATTCCACTACCCAAGAGAGCCCTTAAAACATCCTTATAAAAATCAATCTTTAAACTTCTTCAATTTTGTTCCTGTGCACTGAATTCCTTCCGGTTTGTCTAGCTGATGAGGTGCCCATAACTGAATGAAATATTTATAATAAATACTGCTATTAATTTCTGGTGTGATCAGCCTCAAACTATACAACAAGAAACCGTTGCCTTTGATAATGTAGCCCCAAATTGTTTTGGCCATTGTCCCTGCAATATCACATCAAAAATGTAACTTAATTTGCTATCTTCTCTTACTCACAGCTGTCTCCAGGTTTTATCCCTCCCAACAAATATCTTGTTTCAATCTATTTTTCCATTATTGTAGTTTCAAAGCCAAGTCTCATTTTGTTATATTTTGTTAATGTTTTCCTTCTAGTTGCCTTTTTTTACTCCTATTATTTCCCCACCCTCGCTGGTATTCAGCACCTCCCAACTAAGAATGATCTTTGAATTTTAGTAAAATGAAGTTGTTATACCTTCTAAATAATTAAAGAATACATTAAAAAATAGAACTAACAGCAAGAACTCCATGCAACAAGACATGATCTGGGGCCTGAAGAGTCATTAGAAGGATAATACATCATTCTCCTACCAGTTTTCACTGGGTGGGTATGTTAATATCCAAGTCAAGAGTAATATTTTGTGAAACACTATCAAAAGTCTAATTAAAATATAAGTAAGTGTGAAATCATCTACTGCATGTGCAATCATATTAAATACACACAAGTACATGTGTGCACATTTTGTGGACTTTGGGCCTCTATTTTTTTTTAAATAAAACCCCCTAACCCTAGATGTTCAATAATATTCTCTCTTTTAAAACGTGCATTATCTTTATTTTTACTAGGATTTGAAGTTAGACTTACTGGATTTACTAGTAAGTGGGAAAATCTATTTCCTTTTTTGAAGGCTCTAAACTTCTAAGCTCTCTCTTCTCTGGCTTTTCAAAAATACCTGCTAATGGTAACATAAGTCTGTTATCTAAGTTCCTTAAATCTTAAAGTGTTCTTGGATTAGTGGAGTTGTAGATATAAAAATAATGAGAAGTAAAATAGTCAGCTAATTAACATAATAAATGAAGTATTATTCAATTCATCTTCTACTCTTGGGAGAGAACGTGCAGTATCCCAAATAATCACAGAAGTTAGGTTAGCTGGTATCATTACTTTTTCCTCCCATCTTTGACTTACAATAATAAAAAATCCCTACCAGCTGCATGTTTTCAATAACGTTAGGAATTTGTAATGTTAAGCATGACAGCATGACATCTGATTGTACTGTAGAGGAGTGGAATAAGATGGAAAACCACACCATTAACTCTACAAATTTGTTCCACATCTGTACTAAATTGTCATTTGCAAAAATATAGAAAAGATAAACAGGAGTACTGTCATTAAAACGATTCTGTTACCACTGTTATATTTAAGGCTGTGTGGGTTCATATTGTATTATAATCCCTGGTTTTTTTCTGTCCTTTTCCTCTACTTCCCATTTTTCTCTCCCCAACCTAGAACATGCCAAAAAAATCATCCCATCATTATAATTCCATTCTTTCCTCTTCCTGTAAGCCAACTTCCTCCTGCAGACCCACAACAGGATCCCTTGCTTTAGCAATAGGCCATAAAAGCAGAAGGTGGTTCAGATTTGGCACCTATTTATTTTATTTAAAGATTTATAAATATTTCCCATCACTATGGCCATTGGGCTTCTGAAATAATAACAGAAATAAAAATTATGAAAAGAAAATAGTCTCATACTGTAAGATAGTGCTGGCTCCCATTGGCTGTGTAAAATCCAGTCCAACCAATAGGTACTGAAACTAACCAAATATAGGTTATGTTGGGGCCAGAGAAGTTAGTCCCCAGCTGAGAATGTGCTAACTCCAGGAACTGACAGCAAGAGTAACCTAGCATACTGCAACCACTTGTATGAAATACAGTGAGAGAAGATATCTCAGCTAGTTGGGTAGAAAGGCCATTTAGAGACTTTATTCAACTCTGGAACTGCTCTCAAAAGTGAACAGGTTGCCAGTGTGAACATAGAGCACTGGTTTCATGTACTTATTATAGTTCTCATCCATTGAGAGGGATGGAATCCTCCACTCATTTTGCACTACCTGAAGCTTGCAGATACTTTTGAAGATTAGTTCCAAATTTAAAAAACATTGCAATAATCTAGACTTGAGGTTACAAAAATAGGGTCCTTTGTGCAAGGGACCACTTCAGAAAGTAATGGTTGCATCCTCTGGGTCACCCTTAGATAAAAAAAGGCATTAATTGCTATTACCTAGGACTCCAGGAGCACTGATGGATCCCATAGCATCATGAAACTACAAACTATACAGGGAAAGATTAAACACACATATGCCTGTGACAGAAAGCTCTGCTACAGCCACAGCCCATTCTTCTAGAAGTTTCCCTTCAGCTATTACCATCACTACTCTGTTAACCAAAAAAGCAAGTTTTAAATGGAGCCTCTATGAAGTTGCTTGATGTTTGGAATACTAGAAATAGTCTTGGTGGAGCTGGATTAGTGGGCACAGTGCAGGTGATGCAATCAAAGATGCATGACAAATATAGTGTATGAAGTGGCTAGGCAGTTCACATCTCTTTGCAAATTTGCACATGAATATCAGCTGCATATATTCATATATAAAAACACATTAACTGCTATCAACATACATTAGTTTAAAGAAGGTCACATCAGCAAAAGGCGTTTTCTACTATTCCTCACAAAATAACCAATATTCACTGTACTTGTAAAGTAATAGTCAAGATACTGACTAGTATCATTTACTGTGGTGACAAATCCTGCGTCTTTGCAGGGGGTTAGGCTAGATGACCCTTGCAGTCCATTCTAACCCAATGATTCTATGATACAAACATTCTAATTTTTCCCATTGATAATGTTACCTCAGTATTTATAAGATATTCCCTGCATTAAGTATTGCAAACACTGAGATACTGTTATCTAGTTCTCTAAGACAGAAATTAGATAGTTTTAAAGCGTGATGTCACACTGTACTTTTGTTTTAAATTTGAAGGAGGATTTTTTTTAAAGTTCCACATCTGGGAAGGATGTCTCTCTTCTTTCCAGATGGAATTAAAATCTTACAAATAATGTAAACGAATGTAGATAATACATTTAATAATATATTTAATTTATAATGTCATGCTCCAAATCAGGGAAATTTGTTTTACTTGAAGTTGAAACCCTTCAAAATAAAAAACTAAATTTATATGATAACATCTTTTCTGATTAATATATCATGTCATTTGATTTGATAAATATTTATCTTTTAATCATACAGAAAAAAATGAATGACTGAATTCTGCATCATACATAAGGATAATTGATGAAATATCATTTTTAAAATGTTCTGTTATAACTAGAACAAATAGGGATGGGCAAACCAGTTGAAATAAGGTATAAACCAACCCAAACTTTCAAACATGCACTGTTCTTATTCATTTCAATGTTAGGAAATATTGGCTTTTTTTAAATATTAGGAGCCCAATTAGAGTGCAGTTAATCCGAGTGCACATAGAAACTGGGTAACGGTGTGATCAAATAACTATTGGGTATTTCTAACATTTTCAGAGTTTGGCCTTTTTTCTGTGTGTGTAAGTGTTCTTACAGTCATATGGAGGTAAAAGAATTTACCTACCTCACAAACACTCTGAAGTTTAATTAACTAATATTTGTAAAGCACAAGGAAGGTGCTGTAAAAATGACAAGGATCATCACTATAAAAAAGGATATGCTCTGAATAACTGTTTGAATTTTGAAGCTGTTTTTACCAACCATATCCCCCAGCCTTTTGAGGCTCAGCAATCACATACATCAATGGCCCAACTATATTTTGCTGACCAGTAAGTGCAAAACACACATTTGTATAAGCAAACTGAGTTGCAGGGCTCATACTTACAGACTAGTTTTTGTAAATGCTCTTTGTTCATAGATACCCAGAAAGAATTTAATATTTTTTTCTTAGAAGTCACACTTCATATATTTTTTGGATTACCTGCTTGCTCTAGTTATGAAAAACTATGACTCTTTTTCTGTCTACCAGACATACATGTAAATGTGCGGCATACTCCTATTTTTTAGCATGTTTTCCTTGTGAACAGGTGGGAAAAATCCTTTTTAATAAGGTATTGGGCTCTTTTCAGGTCACCAAAGGATTTTGATTTCTTTGCTTGTCAGCTCTGATTAAATTAAAAGAAAATGTTCTAAAAATATGACTTCATGTGGCAGGCTATGTCAAAAAGCGTTAACACAGCATGGGAAAATGTTTCAAAGCATCTTCAGGAACAAATCAGAAAAAAGTATTACACTCTTTTCTTCAACTAGGTCTTAAGAACAATTGCAATAATTAATATCAATGCTATTAGAAACAATGAGGAAGGTAGTAAGAAAACAATCAGATTCATTGGATTTGTTTGCAAGTTATATATCCTGCCTCAATACTAATGTGGGCTAACAACATTGGATATAAGCTTGCATTTCCTAATCATGCACTTTAAAGTCACTTTACTTTAAAACCTCAGGATATTTTTAATGTTACATATGGATTCAGTTACATATTTTTACAAGTATGGATATCATAAGATGGAAATGAAATGTCATATTTAAATTATAGTAAAAGAATAAAGATATATGTGTCTCATGTAATAATTCTAGAGAAAATATTAATTTATTATTTCTTTATGTCACTATGTCTCAAATGTAAAGCATATTTTATGTTTATTATTCAGTGGTTATATTTATATTTTTTTTAAAGAAATCATAGTTATAGATTTTCAGAGTGAAGTAGTTGTTCCACTCTAAAAGATTAAAAGATTTTTAATATTTAAATCAATTAGTTCTTAATTTGCCCTAAAACCAACTTGAAAGTAGAAATACTTTCTGTGTGTTACTTTTCTTTGTAATGTCAATACACGCTCCTTTCATGATAAGTAAACAGTTGGCAAGGAACTCCCTCTTGTGGTCAAATATTCTTAATTAGAAAAAGATTTGCACTCAACTGATGGTCTAGATTATTAGAACATGGGGTCACTTGGAACCATTAAGATTAACAATACTGATATAAGTGGTTTTACTGAAGCAATTCATTGCAAATTAGGACTGAGTTCTGAAACATATGCTCTTAATTTTTGCTAAAAAGTAGGGATTTGCACCCATGTTCAGGATAAATTAGATATGAAGTACAATTTCCACCTCTCCCCTCCCTCCCTTCAAAATTACAAGATCTGTATTCCCTAAACATATCTAGGGTGCAATGTAGAAATTCAAAAGGAAGATTAATTTCTCACCATATGAGGGACAAGATTAGCTTGCTATTAACTACTGCTTTACCGTGCCACATATAAAAATAGAACGCCTTATTCTCAAAGGCAATAACTGTATGGTTCTAAATCAGGTTGCTTTTCAAACACTTCAAATTATTGATTTGGTAAATTACAAGGGAAATCAGATGTCTGACCGATTCCAATATCTACTACTACCTGATAATTTGATCTGAAAGCTACCTCATCAATTTTGAAAAATTGAGAATGGTCATACATTATGTTGTTATCATAACATACATAGCACCAACTGTGCATACTCGCTGGTTTATAAACAGTTAAGAACAACAGGTCCCTAATCTGAAGAAAACTGCAGGCCCAATTTCCCCAAAATAGCAAAGCTACCACCTGAGCTAGAACAAGGGCTGTACCAGGGGAAAGGATTGTGCCCAGACTAGGAAGGCATCCAGTCTGTGATAGAAGGGTGAGTTCAGACCCAATCTGCCACTGTGATGGGTTGGATCACAGAAACCTCCTTTGGAACTGCCACCTGATGTACCGAGACTACCTCTGAGCCCGTTTTCCCTGGCAGCTTGGGACTTCAGTGCCCTGTCTGGTTTGAGCCAGCCACGCTAGCCTACTAGAAACCCAGACCCGCATCTGAAGTACATCCCCCAAAAGCTGCAGGCTTAATTGAAAACAGCTTAAGAAGAGTTCCTGTCTCCAACACTCAGATACACAGCTCCCAATGGGGTCCAAACCCCAAATAAATCCATTTTACTCTGTATAAAGCTTATACAGGGTAAACTCATAAATTGTTCGCCCTCTATAACACTGATAGAGAGATATGCACAGCTGTCCCCCCTTCCCTGCCCCCCCCAGTATTAATACATACTTGGGTGAATTAATAAGTAAAAAGTGATTTTATTAAATACAAAAAGTAGGATTTAAGTGGTTCCAAGTAATAACAGAACAAAATGAATTACCAAGCAAAATAAAATAAAACTAAGCTGAGTACAGTAAGAAAGTGATTACAGATAAAATCTCACCTTCAGATGTTTCAATAAGCTTCTATCACAGACTGGACACCTTCCTAGTCTGGGCACAATCCATTCCCCTGGTACAGCCCTTGTTCCAGCTCAGATGGTAGCTAGGGGATTTCTCATGATTGCAACCCCCTTTGTTCTGTTTCACCCCTTTTATATCTTTTGCACAAGGCGGGAATCCTTTGTCCCTCTCTGGGTTCCCACCCCTCCTTCTAAGTGGAAAAGCACTGGGTTAAAGATGGATTCCAGTTCAGGTGACATGATCACATGTCACTGTAAAACTTCATTACCCACTTGCAGGCATACACGTATACAGGAAGACTTACAAATAAACAGAGCCATCTACAGTCAATTGTCCTAGCTGATGGGAGCCATCAAGATTTCAAACCACCATTAATGGCCCACACTTTGCATAATTACAATAGGACCTCAGAGTTATATTTCATATTTCTAGTTTCAGATACAAGAGTGATACATTTATACAAATAGAATGAACACACTCTTTAGATTATAAGCTTTGTAATGATACCTTACAAGAGACCTTTTGTATGAAGCATATTCCAGTTACGTTATACTCACACTCATTAGCATATTTTCATAAAATCATATAGACTGCAATATCACACAAGGATTATAAGTCATCCATATAATGCAGAAATTGTTTAGATGGTCAAAGATGTACACAGCATTATGCAGACCAATTGAAAGATAAGGGTCGAGGTTCTGTATTCTACTTCTAAGAGGCACAGCACAGAATTTGTTGCTCAGGAAAGGTAGAGCTCTGGTAGCTTTAAATTATCTTTCTTCTCTCCTCATCCTGAGTTTCTCTGGGACTAAAGATGTCCCCCCCACCCCAGTGTAATTTAAACAATTCTAGAAGTCAATCTAAGGCTTGGTCTACACCACATCCTTATTTTCGCTTGACTACATTGCTCAGGAGTGAAATCCACACCCCTGAGTGACATACTTATATTGACCTTAACCCCCCATGTAGACAACTCTACGAGCTTCTCCTGCTAACATAGCTACCACCTCTGGCAGAGGTGGAGTCATTAAGACCACAGGAGAGCTCTCTCCCATCAACTGAGAGCATCTTCACCAGACATACTACCATGGTGCAGCTGCGCCTATGTAAAAAGTGTAGACCTGCCCCCGTTACAGAGCCTCCCACGCCTGCCTATGAGCCGCAGCACTGGCTAGACTTCAGAATACTGTGTGCCGTGGACTCAGTCCTTACATGCTCTTCTTGCCCCCTAGCCTCACCATCAGCAGCCCTATGCCAAGGCTTGCAAGGGGTTTTTAGGAAGGCAGCTTTATGGCTGTCTTCCACAGTGCCTGGAGCAGGAGCAGGGGCGGCTCTAGGAATTGTGCCGCCCCAAACAGGGCGGCACGCCGCGGGGGGCGCTCTGGTGGTCGCTGGTCCTGCAGCTCCGGTGGACCTCCTGCAGACGTGCCTCCACCGAAGCCGCGGGACCAGCGGACCGTCCACAGGCATGTCTGCGGGAGGTCCACCGGAGCCGCCTGCCGCCCTCCCGCAGCACGCCGCCCCAAGCGCACGCTTGGCGCACTGGGGTCCGGAGCCGGCCCTGAGCAGGAGAATCTTCCCTCAGCTGGAACTAATGTTTTTAGTGTCTATTTACGTTGCTCTGGAGCGTTTAACTCAGGGTAAGTGTGCTGGAGCAGGGGTGAGAATCTCACCCAAGAACCCTGCCAGGCCATAGGAACTCACAATCTAATCAATGGAAAAGGACAATAATAACACCCACAGGGAAGGGGAAGACACAAAGAAGGAAACTAATCAATCAACTGTTTGTTATTTCTGTTCAATTTATATTCCAGTGATATGCAACTACCCTCACAGCTTCACATTTGTAACAACTGATTTACTATGCATTTTTTTTGTTCAAGCTAGCACTCAACCATGCCTGCCCCAGTTTGGGTGCACTAAAAACCAGGCAGAATTTGTTTACCAGTGAAGGGGGCCCCAGCCAATTGTAATGCAACACTTCAGAGGGAACTTCTCAGGGTAAAGTGGGGATGTGGCCTTGGCCTCACTCCTCCCTTTCGTCCAGAGTCCCAGCCTGTGGTTCCATAGCAGCACTGAGCTGTGTGCAGGCTACACCTGAAATCGCTGTTTCTAATCATGCTTTTTTCAACATCTCTGAGGTATCCTTCACTGTGCAGACATAATGCCTCCAGGGACTTTCACTCAGACAGTGCTTCCCCCCACATCTGATGCCCATAACAAAGTCCATGTTATATATTAAATGACACTAAATTGGTTGTATGCAGTGTTGTAGCCATGTCAGTCCCAGGATATTATAGAGACAAGGGGGGTGAGGTAATATCTTTTATGGGATCAACTTCTGTTGTCTCTCTTACCAACAAAAGTTGATCCAATAAAAGATATTACCAAACCCACTTTGTCTCACTGTGTTGGTTTGCTTTTAATCACTAATTGTATACATATTACATCCATTTTAAAATATATAAATGAACCCCATATTAATTTAATATATTTAACCCTTTTGTTGCTACTGGAATGAACATTTTTCTAGCAGGAATTTCCAACAGACCATGCATTCAAATTAAAGGAACAGTAGGGATTATCAAGTTGATTGGGCCAGACCAGACATGTTTGGTACATCATCCAGCAGAGACAGAGTTAGTATGTTCTGAATGCATTTTGTTTCATAGTATTTAGTACACGAAATCCTGCCAATTATATAGGTCACATATATTTTACATATCTGTGTAAAATAATTCTTCAAACATATGTGGGAATTAATGTTTTTCAAACTGGGTTGTGTAATGGTTGCCTCTGCTATTTGCTGTGGTCTTGAAGCACCTATTACGAATAGTTGGAGAGGTTGACAATTGACATAGGAAAACTTGCCAGCGTTTTTCTTCTTGGCTAAAAACTTTTTCTTTGATTGCAAAGTTGCTCCCTTTGTTTTGTGTTTGAACTCTGTTCTCACTTCTCACAAAATCCATAGGTCTTTTGTACTTGTTATTCTAGCAGTGCACTGTGTAAAGTAGTCCTACAGCTGCCCACAGTCAAAGTACTAGATGGCCCACTTGAGCACAGATATTGTTTATGAATTAGGAGTACAATCCACAGTCTTTCTGCTATGTATAGAATCCAACATTTTTAACATATGCTCCCAGATGTAAATCATTGCCTGAGAATTTAAGGGCCCTGGGATTTTCACTTTATGGAGACGCTTTACCTAGGATTATGGCACTTAGAAGAATGTTTAATATTTTTGTACCACTAATAATTGTTTTCTGTTGAAGCAAAGTAACTTGCCATGTTTATTTATAGTCCTTTCAGTTCTGGAAACCAATACCTACCATGGACAATATAAAATGTGATTTAAAGCCCAGTCTCACAAGGGATTAAGTAATAACAGTGGAAGGTATACTCGTGAAGAATCATACCCATAAAACACAAATATTTAAACTGTCTTCTCATGTTACTAATTTGAAAGGGATTATTGACAAAAAGGTATAGCCAGTAGTTGACTATACTCATGGTTAATTTTAAAAAACATTCAAGACACCAAAAAAACAAAACTTAGACAAATCTATTGTCTAAAGATGAAGCAGAAAGGAGACACACGTACCTTCCTTCTGGGAAGCAATTCTTATCCCACAGCATGCTTTCAAGAGATGCATTTCAGCTACTAGCAATATTATTTAGTATTTATAGTATGATTTTACAAGTTACAAAACTTTTTACATGACACTAAAATCCACACCACCATTTCATACTAGTTCCTTTACTTGATATTTAATTCTATATATTTTTTTTAAAAATCTCTGTTTTGGATACTTCATTCTAAACCAGTTGGGCATAGAGGTACCTATACTAGACACAGAATGAATGTATTTTGATTTTGACAGATTTTGTATTTGCTAGTGCCAAAGCTGACTTTAGCTTTGTACAGTGTTATGCGTTGCTTAGAATGAGTGAACAAGAGTAAGCATAATACTAGTCAAATATAAAGCTTTGTGCTAACATTTATATCTAATATTATGTGTAATACATATTAAAATAGCCTGAAATATGTATGACATATACATCTTCGCTAACAGGGTGCTGAGAAGATTAACCCATTTTTGTAAAGAACCTTGAGCTCTTTTCCTAAAAAAAAGTCATAGAATTGCAAAGTATAACTTATTATATTTTTATGGGTTGGGCCAAACATCACTGAAGCCAGTGGGTATAACTACTGCTCTTCATTTAAGATAGCTTTAAGAAACAGATAAGCTCCTTTATAAACAATAGCAATCTTCACTCCAGAACACAGACAAAGGCACATGTGAGGCCACTCAGGAATTTGAACTACATGGGATGGAGACTTGGTTGGGTATTGTTTTGAAGTGTGTGTGTGTGTGTGTGTGTGTGAGAGAGAGAGAGTGTGTGTGTGAGAGAGTGTGTGTGTGTGTGAGAGAGAGAGAGTGTGAGAGAGAGAGAGAGAGAGTGACCAGAAGACACAAAAGAGACAGCAGAAAGTCAGACACGGCCTTACCAAGCAGTGTTGCACTGAGAAAAGCCGAGAGAGAAACATTATGGCTGTGCTGGCTGAAATGGGATTGGAGCATGTGCAGAGAAACTGTCTCCTGTTGTTTATTTCTCCTATGTTCAGGGGAAGAGGACTTTATACAGTCTTTGTAAACAGGATTGCAAAGATACCTGACTCCATTATCAGTTTCTCCTCCTAATATAAACAACCCGTAGGGCCCTGAACTTAGGCCAACCACTGGTGTCAAAGGGGAAAACACTGGTGTAAGGAGTGGGATCCAGTTTCCAAGGAGAGAAATTGTGAGCTGGTATTTCTGTTTAACCAGAATGGAATAATGGAGGTCCTTTCAGAACTCACAAATGGTCAGAAGGAATTAAAACAAGATTTAAAGCAAGAATTGAAGGCTTCCCAGAAAAGACTGAAAATATGCAAGCAGAGATGAAATCTTTTTTGAAGCAGCAAATACAAAAGCCCAACTGCAAAACTCCCTGAAAAACTCCCTGGCAAGAGATATTGAAGAGGTGACCAGTAACCTGACTGCCATGGATTAGAAAGTTTGCCAGGAAATCTCTTGTGAACTGGGAATAGAACTGCTAATAGAAAGGAGCTGCAGCAAGAACTAAAGAAGCTGGGAAATCATTTTGAGAAGGAAAGCAAAGGGTCACACCCATAGTGGAAGTCAGTAACCTGGAACAGGAATGGCTAAAGGAGTTGGGTAAGACAGGACATTCACAGCAATTTTCTACCCCCAGTTGTAGCCCATAGAGATCCAGAAATGAGAGGGTTAGGATGACGGCCTTGTTAGGATGCCAATTGCAAACCTTGCCCCAAGCAGGAGAGCAAGAAATTTGTTGCTCCAGGTGTGCCTCTCTTCCTTTAATTTGCAACAGTGCTCATGTTCCTGGAACAATGGGGGTGAGGTTGTAGAAATGGATCCCATAGCAACAAAAAACTCTCTGATGAGATGATTCTGATATCAGGATATCATGTGATTGGAAAATCAACTGGCAAACACAATGAACCTGGAATAGAGTGTACCCTTACAATACCACAGTAAAAGCTTTCTGGTCACAGTGGGAAAGCTTAGAGAGTTTAAAAATAAAATATTATATAGAACATGGGAGAAACCAGCAGATGATGGTTCCCAGAGTCCGCTCAATGTTAAAAAAGGAGGTTCTGAGGTTATTTGGTTTTAAATCCACTGAACATCTTGGGGTTGCAAAAACTTTAGTCAAACTAAGAGAGAATTTCTAATGGGTAAAATAAAGGCAGGATGTAGAAGAGTGGTGCAGGAAATGTGATGCTTGTGTTGCAAACCCCCCCGCCCCCCATGCAGCAGTATCTTGTGGGAGCACCTGTGGAGTGCATTGCTATTGACATGCTTATGTATGTGCCTGAGACTGAGGCCGACAATCAATATAGGCTTGTTCCTATCGACTATTTCACAAAATATCCTGAGGTTTGCCTAATAGGAAACCAAGAGGTTGTGACAGTAGTAGAGGTCCTTGTGAATGAATTCTTCACCTGATTTGGAGTCCTGGGTGACTTACAGACAGATCAAAGGAGAAAATGTGAATGCAAAAGTGGTTCAGAAGTCTAAGAGGATCTAGGGATCCATAATACTTGCACCACCCCAGCACACCCATAGTTTGATGAAAGGTTCAACAGGACTTTGGGGGTTCAACTGGCTACTTTTGCAGAATAGTACCAAAAGGACTGGGACCAGCATTTCCCATTCCTTTTGATGTCTTGTAGAACAGCCATCAATGAAAATGCAAAGCATACCCCGTGACTCCTTATGTTTGCAAAAGGATCCCAGCAAACCTCTGGTATGGAATTGCTGAAGAGGAATAAAGGGATTTGAACCATTTGGACTATGTAGAAACCTTGTAATCTAAAACTGAATAATCTCAAACCTTTGCTAAAGAAAATTTGAGGACAGTCTCTGATGAAATTAAAAGGCTGTAAAATGTAAAGTTATACAGGGAGACTAGTAAAAGAGTGGATCTGGACTGGTTCCACAATTTGAAGAGAAAGAAAGGTAGGAGCCCTGAGCTGGATAAACCTTGAGAGGGATGCTATACAATACTGACCTGAGTAAATGAAATAGTGTAAGAGTGTAAGGGATATAGTTGGAACTCAGGACTAAACCCAAAGTTATCCATAAGGATCATCTGAGATGGTATCAGACGGGTAGGATTTCAGTGTGGCTGCCCCCAGAAACTGAGAATGTAGCTGTGGAAGTTGAGGCTAGGAAAACTATGACAGTAATGAGTCCCCCATTAGAACAAATGGGAAGAATCTGTCTCAGCCAGCAAATTGCACAAAAACAATAGACACACTTTAAAAGCACATTGTAAGTGGCTACTTGGTTGCCTTAAAGGAAATCTGACAGGGAATGAAAAATTCATGGGATTTGGATGGGAGTAAAATTGTTGTGCTGGTGGCATGAAAATATCCCGACAGAAAAGCACTATGTAAATAGTGAAGCTTGTATCATTTGTAATTTGTTAAATTATTTATTTTGTTTCTGTCTGAAATGGGTTGTTGGATGTTACCATTTTAGGACACTTCAAGATGATGGGCAGAGCTAAGACAGAGGGTAGTTTACATGCGTAAAATGTTATTGAAGCTGGTGCGTAAAACTAGTTTCCCTGCATTTAAAAAATAGTTAAGCTCCTTTATGAAACAGTCTGCACTCCAAATCCACGCATAGGCCAATGGCCAAAACAAAGGTGCATGTGAGACTGCACAGGAATTTGAATGATGTGGGAGAGGGGCTTGGTTAGGTATTGTTTTGAGTAGAGATGTGTGGGAGGAGAAGGAGAGGAACCCCAGAGAAGACACAAGAGACACATCAGAAAGCCAGACACAGACTGATTAATCACAGTGTGACCTGGAAAAAAAGCCCCGAGAAAGAGCTTTTGGGCTGAGTGTTGGTTGAAAAGGGCTTGGAAAAGTGCTGGTTGAAAAGAGCTTTGATTGCTACTGTGTTCAGGGAAACAATTCATTCTTTGTAAAAAAGATTGCATACAATGCCTTTGCATTTCCGTTGGGAGGCTACAGGCAATGCAGCAAACCACTAAACAGGACAGGGTGCTCCAGGAAGTAAAATTATTCATACTCCAGCAACAACTAGATGATAAGGAGAAAGTGCCACTGGATGTTACCATATTTCCAGAGTAGGGATGAGCTGTGTGCACAAGACAGGATTTTATTTAAAGGAGACCAAGCAGATTTCAGAGCTGACATCATGAGAAAGATACATACCTCACACTTGGGGTGAGATAAGCCAGAGACAGAATCTTCTGCTAGGCATGAATGCTCAGTTGAGTGTGTACATGGAGCTGTCAGTGATGTGTAAAGAGTATAGTGATAAGCAACAGAAGGAGACTGTAGTCTCATGAAATCCCAGTCCAATCCTGGGAAAAGGTCAAAACAGACCTATTAACTTTTTAGCTACATGGTCACAGTAGATTATGGCTCCAATTTCTGGAAGGCAGAGTATCTGGAGGACAGTCAGGCAAGAACTGTGATCAGGAAACCGAAGGTGCATTTTGCAAGGAATGGTATAACTGACACACTGTACTCACCAAATGGGAATCTGAACATAAGACATCTTCTTCTGGGTTCCATAAGGCAATGAGTAAGTAGAGTCAGCGAAAATACAGCCAAGAGACTGATGGCAAAGGCAAATCAGACAGGAATAGATCATTACCTGACAATAATGGACCATTGCAATACCTCTGCCCCCCTCACCATGCACATAGCGTAGGTTACAGCAGCCAAACAAAGGAACTATAGATAGTACACAGAAGAAGTTAAAAGAACTCCGAGCTAGTCAAGCAGCCTGCTGCAGCAAAAAAGCCAAGTACCTGAGGTCACTATGCACAGGTCAGTGGGTGTGGGTCCAACCATCAAATAGCCATACAAAACAATGGAGAAAGCCAACAGTACAAGTTTCAGTGGGACACAGGTCATATGAATTAGCTATAGACTCAAGACAGTGATGGAAGTGAAATTGAAGACAGCTGTGGAGGACTTAGCATGAGCCTCAGCCATCAGTTGGCATGGTGTAGGAGGACCAGAAACAAGATAGATGAGCAATACAGTGGACCAACAGTATGTCATCTAGGAAAATGAAGGTAACAATTGGTTGGAAACCTGTCCCCCACCAACAGTGATAAGACAAACAAGTGGGAGACTGGTTCAAAGACCAAAACACTTGCAGGATTATAAGATCTAGCAGACCACTCAGTGCTCTCTTGTCCCAGCAAGTTGGAAATGTTGGCGCAAAAGATACAACAATTGCTGAAAGAAAAGGTGTAACCACTAGCATGGAACTTGGAGGGAGGACCATGGGTTGCAAGAGGGAAGAATTTGGAGGAGGAACCAGGAAATCAGTCTGCTAGCTGCAGTTGCAGCATTACTGTAAACACTGCTCTTAGCAAAAAGCTAGTTTACTTTTACAAGCATGAAGTCCTCTCATGTTATCACCTAACACATGGTATATGAAACAAAAAGGAAACCAGTTTCAGGGTATGAGGGCCAGATCCTTGGCTAGCGAACTACATCAGTTTACAATTGATAAGGATCTGGCTCATATTTTTTAATCTGACAGCATCCATTTACTCTTATATTTGTAATATACAACACCTTTCATCCAGACAGATCCTAAACCCCTTCACAAAATGAAACTGATGGCGCAGAACTATGTCTATACTTATTGCTGAAATATGGCCACTTCTGAAGTAAAACAAATAGTTAAAAAAAAACACAACCAAACATACACTATTGCTTGTATGGTGAAGAATACCACAATAATTAAAATTAAAGTATGCAAAATTAATTACCCAAAGACAGTAGTGTAGCTAAATCCCACACACCCCTTCTGAAAATGTAACAATATATTTTTAACTGAACTATATATCCTCCAATTGTTAATAGAGTGCATTAAGAAAGTCACTAAGGTAATGCTCCAAACTAGAGGATGTGTAATAAATTTCCTTGCTAATATTGGATTGCTTTTGTCAGTTTGTGTTACAATTTAACATTGTCTCACCATTGTGCATGTGTGTGAATTACTGTTCAAGAAAAAGCATATTATTACTGTTACCATTTCAATTGATTTTGTTGTTTTGGTTGCAAAGTCATCTTGCTTTGTATTTTCCAGTGAATTAAGTATTTAGTTCCACAGAATAATTTTCACTTTGTTGCCTCCTATTAAAAATGATATGCTATTTTAACTCTAAACTCAACAGCTTTAATTTCCTTCAATGTGTTTTATTTTCCTTTCCTATTTTATACACTAGAATGTACAGGGGATATAAGCTCTGTTTGTATTTCATGTAATTGTGTAGCTTCAAGAAAAAGTCCTTACCACATGTATGGCTATATCAACATAATGACAAAAGAATTAGGAACACAAAGAAAAGGAGTCCCTGCACTGAACATCCGCACCACACTTACATACTGAGGCCTGGTCTACACTAAGACTTTAAGCCGAATTTAGCAGCGTTAATTCGAATTAACCGTGCACCCGTCCACACCAGGAAGTCATTTAATTCGACCTAGAGGGCTCTTTAGTACGAATTTGGTACTCCACCCCGACGAGGGGAGTAGCGCTAAATTCGACATGGCCATGTCGAATTAGGCTAGGTGTGGATGCAAATCGAACTTACTAGCTCCGGGAGCTATCCCACACTGCACCACTCTGTTGATGCTCTGGACAGCAGTCCGAGCTTGGATGCTCTGACCAGCCACACAGGAAAAGTCCCGGGAAAATCTGAATTCCTTTTCCTGTCTGGACAGTTAGAATCTCATTTCGTGGTTGGACATTGGGGCGAGCTCAGCAGCACCGGCAGCGATGCAGAGCTCTCCAGCAGAGGAGTTCATGTAATCTCTGAATAGAAAGAGGGACCCAGCATACACTGACCGGGAACTCTTGGATCTGATCGGTGTGTGGGGCGATGAGTCTGTGCTTTCGGAGCTGCGCTCCAAAAAACAGAATGCAAAGACCTATGAGAAGGTCTCCAAAGCCATGAGAGACAAAGGATACAGCCGGGATGCAAGGCAGCGCCGCGTGAAAATCAAGGACCCCAGACAAGGCTACCAAAAAATCAAAGCGGCAAACGGACGCTACGGAGCCTGCCACCACTGCCCCACCAGTGACCATGGACTCTGACGATGGGACAGTGTCGACGGCCAGTTCCTCGGCGATGTTCGCTGACGGGGAAGACGAGGAAGCATTTGTGGAGGACGAGGCAGGCGACAGCGCTTACAACGCTGGTTTCCCTGACAGCCAGGATCTCTTCATCACCGTCACGGAGATCCCCCAACAACCCTCCCCGTCCGTTAACCCGGACCCTGAATCAGGGGAAGGAGCAGTTGGTAAGTGCTTTAACCATGTAAACTTTTATTCTTAATATAACAGGAATCTGAAGTATGTGAAAAGGAGGTCTCTCTATATATGGGGATAGAACAGAAATCCTCCTGGGAGATCTACACGAAGCTCTCCTGGAGGTAATCGAAAAGCCTCCGCAGGAGGTTCCTGGGGAGAGCTGCCTTATTGGGTGCTCCGTGGTAGCACACTTTTCCGCGCCAGGCTTTCATGAGGTACTCAGGGAGCATTGCCTCCCCGAGCACGGCTGCATAGGGCCCTGGTTTGTGCTGGCTTTCACGCAGCATGCACTCTCTATCTCCTTCAGTGACCGTCCTCAGGGTGATCTCGCTCGGAGACTCCTGCATCTAATTAGGGGAATTACTGTAATGTTACGCCTGGTCCAAAGTATTTTTCAAAAAACTCCGGACAGACGGCATAGCACAGACTCAGCACGCTGCTGCGTGACGAGCGTAACGGAAAGCCAAAGAATCAAATGGACACTCATGGAGGGAGGGGGGACTGAGGACGCAAGGTATCCCACAGTTCCTGCTGTCTCCGAAAAGCATTTGCATTCTTGGCTGAGATCCAAATGCTTCTAGGGTAAAACACAGTGTCCGCGGTGGGTCAGGGCATAGCTCGGCAATTTACGCACCCCCCCCCCCCCAGAAGTGAAAGGGAAAACAATCCTCTGTTGATGCTTTTACATGTCACCGTATCTTTACTGAATGCTGAAGATAGACGGGATGCTGCAGCACTGAACACTGACATCCTCACTCCCCCCCCGCCATGGGTGGCTGATGGTGCAATATGACTGATATCCATCGTCATCATCAGCCTATTGGCACTTGGGGCAGTGCAAAAGGACTGGTAACCATGCGTACTAGCATCCGTGAGGTCGATCAAGGGCGCCTGGCCCTAATTTTTCCTGGTAGATGGTACAGTATGGCTGATAACCATCGTCGTCATAGCAACAGGGGGCTGAGCTTCATCAGCCCCCACCCTTCATGTGTAAAGAAAAGATTCAATTGCCCCTGGACTAGCAGCAGGATGCTGGGCTCCTCTCCTCCACACTTCTTAATGTCCTATCTGGACTATCATAGCAACTGGAGGCTGCCTTCCACTCATTTCTCACTAACAAGTCACTGTGTCTTATTCCTGCAATCTTTATTACTTCATCACACAAGTGGGGGGACAATGATATGGTAGCCCAAGAAGGCTGGGGAAGAATGGAATGAACAGGTGGGGTTATTGCAGGAGCACCCCCTGTGAATAGCATACAGCTCATAATCTATGCAGGATCTGACACAGAGCAGCTGTGCTCTCTGGTTCTCTGATACAGTGGTTCTCTAGTACACTTGCCCATATTCTAGGCAGGACTGATTCTATTTTTAGATACCAAAAAGGAGGGATTGACTCAGCGAGTCATTCCCAATTTTGGCTTTTGCGCCCCTGGCTAAGAGCAGCCAGGGACACTTATGACAGAAGCAAATGGTGCAGTGCAAAAGGACTGGTAACCATGCCCATCTTATTACCAATTTATGGTATGGTAGATGGTACAGTATGGCTGGTAACCATCTCTGCTGTCATGCAAAAGCAAGAGCATGCTGCTGTGTAGCGCTGCTGGACCGCCTCTGTCAGCAGCATCTAGTACACATACGGTGACAGGCACAAAAGGCAAAACAGGCTCCATGGTTTCCACGCTGTGGCGTCTGCCAAGGCAATCCAGGGAAAACGGGCTTGAAATGATTGTCTGTTGTAGCTTTCCCGGAGGAAGGGATGACTGACGACATTTACCCAGAACCACCCGCGAAAATGGTTTTTGCCCCATCAGGCACTGGGATCTCAACCCAGAATTCACAGAGACAGACTACACTGTGTTCATTGTTCGCAAAAATTTATCTTTGCAAGGAATTCACTCCCTTTTTCCCATCACACAGCTTCGACTGTCTCCAGACCTGCCACAGCATCCCCCTCACAGAGGCTGGCAAAGATTAGGCGGTGAAAGAAAAAGACATGGGACGAGATGTTTGCTGAACTTATGGGGTGCTCCCGAGACGAGGCAGACCAGCAGAGCCAGTGGAGGGAGACCCTCTCTCTGTACCAGCGCTCACACAGCGAACGGGAGGAGAGGTGGCGTGAGGAAGACAAGCAGGCGACTCAAACGCTGCTTGGACTAATGAGGGAGCAAACGGACATGCTCCTGCGCCTTGTGCATGTTCTGCAGGACCTCAGGCAGGAGGACAGAGCTCCCCTGCAGTGTATCTGCAACCGCCCTCCCCCGCCACAAAGTCCCATACCCCCCTCACCCAAAATAACCAGAAGGAGGGGCGCCAGAGGCCATGTAAACTGTCACTGCACCCCAGCAGAGTGCTCAAGTACCCAAAAGCTCTCATACCCTAAATTTTGAGAAGTCCTTTCCTTCCCGCCTCACCCAAGCCCCCATCCCAGTTTCATCCCCTAACTGTCTAGTTGATAATAAAAAATACTTTTCTGTTAATTACTGTTTCCGTCATGTTCTTTTAGAGGAGACTGTGTTTGAAGGGGGGGAAGGGGGTTGGTAATTTGACAGGACAATCACCTTTACCAGGGTACAGACATGGGGGCAGGATCAGCAGCACGTCACACACACAGTGCAGTCAGTAGGCACCCTGGTCGGTATGGGAGGTGGTTTGCAGGTTCTGTGTGGGTGGGGGGGTACGTGACTTTGTAGCGGGGAAGGGGGGTTACAGATCTCATGCAACGGTCCCTGTCCTAGACCACAGAGCCACGCAGAAGAGGAATCTGTATCCGTCCTCCCCCGCCAAAAGGCCACATAGCCCCCGCACACAGAGTCCCAAAAAGGAGGGATGGCAGGCTCCGTTGAAACATCCAGTCCGGCACTGAAGACCGCTCTAGGAGCAGGAGCCTGTCATTCCTCGAGTTTACTGGCAGTCTTTATATCACTGCACACCCTACCCAGCACAGTCCGTGTCCCAGTTTCAACCCTGTAACGCAAAGTCATCAATAAAGAAACCTTTGTAAAGTTACAGTGGAACATGTATTTTATTTTTAAACGTGTGTTGGAAGTTAGGGAAGCGGGGTGGGCGGGGTATGTAACTGCAGATGCTAGTCAACAGTCACTTGGTAAAGAAACAGGGGCAGGTTCAGCTTCTCTGTAAAGAAACTGAACAGTCACAGGTCACGCTGCTCACTGCTCGCTGGTACTTGAAGAGTTCCTTGTCGCTGTGCAAGGCGCCTGCACAGAGCTTCACGAGCCAGGGAATTAGCAGGTAGGCTGGGTCCCCGACGATCACTATAGGCATCTGCACATCCCCAAGACTAATTTTGTGGTCCGGGAAGAAACTACCTTCCTGCAGGTGTCTAAACAGACCAGAGTTCCTGAAAACACGCACGTCATGAACTTTGCCTGGCCACCCGATGTTGATGTTGGTAAAACGTCCCCCATGGTCCACCAGTGCTTGCAGCACCATTGAAAAGTAGCCCTATTTCTCAGCAGCTGACTGTGGAAGAGGTGGACGATAAGGTGCGAGGAGTTGACAACGGCCATAACTGCAGCGGGATCCGTGCTCAAAGTGCTGTGGCGCCCGCGCTGTCACTGAGCAGAAAAGTGCATGAACAGATTGCCCGCAGGCGCTTTCAGGGAGGGAGGGAGGGAGGGAGGGAGGGAGGGCGTGATTGACGGTTCAATGATGACAGTTACCCAAAGCCACCCTCAACACATTTTCCCCCCCAGCATGCATTGGGGGGAAATCCCAGAATTCCAATGGGCAGCGGGGAGTGCGGGAACTGTGGGATAGCTTCCCACAGTGCACCGCTTCCAAAGTCGACACTGGCCCTGTTACTGTGGACTCACACAGTCGAACTAGTGTATTTAGTGTGGATACACAACTTCGACTTCATAAGGTCGATTCCACAAATTCGAATTAAGTTGATTCGAAATAGTCTTGTAGTGTAGACGTACCCTGAGTTGTGACATTACGGCCTAACTCCCTTCTCTAGTCACGCTAACAAAGTTCCCCTGAACCCACTGTGAGGAGGGTGAAAAAAAACCCACTCTGCTTTGGCCAATCTGGTAGTGAGGGAATGATTCCTTCCCAGCCCTCAAGAAAGGAGCAGCTAGCACAATGCCTGGCTAAACCTGTTATTTTGTCACTCCCAAGGGAAATAATAATTTCAAGTTGACCCAAAAATTAAATTTTTCAGAACTTTCAGCAAATAAAGAAGTTGAAAAAATAATCAATTGGGATTGAATGAAACACTTTGTTCATCCAGAAATGGAATATTTTGTATCCAGTTATGTTTTAATTAAAATTAAATTTTTAATACTATTGAATAAAACTCCTAATGGAACAATTGAAATAATGTTGCAAAATATTTGTCTAACCAAATCCATATTTTTCACTGAAAAAAAAGTTTCAGATGAAAAATGTCACCCAGCTCTATTACCAAGTGCTTCTCGGGAGGACTCCAGAAGAGGAAGGGACATGGTATCCAAAGCCCATTGAATTGTAGGGATCCCTGGGGACAGGAACCTTCAGCACCAGGGAGTGGTCAGCCCTCTGCACAGCTCTGCATAAATCTTGCGCTCTTAGCAGTATAGATTGCCCTGCAGCAACATGGAATCCACCTCAGATAACAAGGGGGTGAGGTGGCTGCTTTGTGCACGGGTGTGGGAAGAACTATGTTTTCTTTGCCCCATGCAGAGACACTGCACTAGAATAATAGAATATCAGGGTTAGAAGGGACCTCAGGAGGTCATCTAGTCCAACCCCCTGCTCAAAGCAGGACCAATCCCCAACTAAATCATTCCAGCCAGGGCTTTGTCAAGGTTAAAAACCTCTAAGGAAGGAGATTCTACCACCTCCCTAGGTAACCCATTCCAGGGCTTCACCACCCTCCCAGTGAAAAAGTTTTTTCCTAATATCCAACCTAAACCTCCCCCACTGCAACTTGAGACCATTACTCCTTGTTCTTTCATCTGCTACCACTGAGAATAGTCTAGACCCATCCTCTTTGGAACCCCCTTTCAAGTAGTTGAAAGCAGCTATCAAATCCCCCCTCATTCTTCTCTTCTGCAGACCAAATAATCCCAGTTTCCTCAGCCTCTCCTCATAAATCATGTGCTCCAGCCTCCTAATCATTTTTGTTGCCCTCCGCTGGACTCTTTCCAATTTTTCCACATTCTTCTTGTAGTGTGGTGCCCCAAACTGGACACAGTACTCCAGATGAGGCCTCACAAATAGAATAGAAGGGAATGATCACATCGCTCAATCTGCTGGCAATGCTCCTATTTATACAGCCCAAAATGCCGTTAGCCTTCTTGGCAACAATGGCACACTGTTGACTCATATCCAGCTTCTCGTCCACTGTAACCCCAAGGTCCTTTTCTGCAGAACTGCTGCTTGGTCACCGGGTCCCTAGTCTGTAGCACTGTGCCTTCCCCATTCAGTAAGGGGCCCACACTTTCCCTGAACTTCTTCTTGTTGCTAACATACCCGAAGAAACCCTTCTTGTTACTCTTAACATCTCTTGCTAGCTGCAACTCCAAGTGTGATTTGGCCTTCCTGATTTCACTCCTGCATGCCTGAGCAATATTTTTATACTCCTCCCTGGTCATTTGTCCAATCTTCCACTTCTTGTAAGCTTCTTTTTTGTGTTTGAGATCAGCAAGGATTTCACTGTTAAGCCAAGCTGGTCGCCTGCCATATTTACTATTCTTTCTACACATCGGGATGGTTTGTTCCTGCAACCTCAATAAGGATTCTTTAAAATACAACCAGCTCTCCTGGATTCCTTTTCCCCATGTTATTCTCCCAGGGGATCCTGCCCATCAGTTCCCTGAGGGAGTCAAAGTCTGTTTTTCTGAAGTCTGGGGTCCGTATTCTGCTGCTCTCCTTTCTTCCTTGTGTCAGGATCCTGAACTCGATCATCTCATGGTCACTACCTCCCACTAGACCCAGACCTTTGTGCAGGAGTCCAGAATTCAGTTCCCAGAAGGTATTGCTGGGATTTTAGGCAATCACAATGCCTCTCTCCATCTACCCCACTGGCTCCTGCTGGTGCACAGGGCAGAACCTAGAACTATGTAGGACTGCAGTTGAAGTTATTGAACTTTTGCCACTGTGTTCCATGGAAGAAGCTAGCCCTTTTAACTTAGCTGTTTAGATTTGTAACACATCTTTATATGGGCAAACTTTTACTTTTCTGACTTGTTTCTTAACCACCAACAATATTTTGCATCACATATAATTCTATTGCATTAATGTGTCAGGCCTGCTCCCCTTTAAAACAATATGTTGGGTGGGGCTGTAATACGCAAGCAATGTGTTTTTTTTTCATTGTGCTATATGATTTCAAAGCCAGTTATCTGGTTATTATTTACCTCCAGACCTAGGTGTTATTTTACATCGCCGTGGGTGTCACATTTTAAAATAACAGTTTCCCCCCTTTCGTGCTCTCTTTTCATATCTTCAACATGCTTTTAAAATAAATACATAAATAAAGGATCCTGCTGAGAAGAGATTTTTTTAATAGTTCATTTTACTCTTCTTTGTAGAATACTTTCTCCCTAGCTTAAACATAATTTTCCCACTACTGATTTTTTCCTTGTCCACTTGGCAAGCCATTGATTTTTTTAACCTGTGCTTTGAACGATGTTGAAATTATTATAGCTGTTTTTTTTAGTTTCCATTCTTATGGCATAAAAATTTTACATTACCAAACCACTATTATAACCACTACCGCATTACTATAATTTACTCTAAAAATACAACATAGGTCTCTGAAGCAATTAATTTTCTATTCAAATGATGCCAGAAGATTACAACTCTTAGGAAAAAGGGAAAGTTCAAGGCATAGGTCATTTTTAGCTGTCCCTGTTATCAAGAACACATGCACAACAGAACTTACACAAGTTGTTTAGATTGAGATATAAAGGATTTTTGCAAGCACCTACGTGACTTAGGAGCCTAAATCTCATTACCTAAAGTCATTTAGGAGCTTAAGTGCCATTCAAAGTCAAGCTCCTAAGTAACTTTTGATAATGATCAGAGGGGTAGCCGTGTTAGTCTGGATCTGTAAAAGCAGCAAAGAGTCCTGTGGCACCTTATAGACTAACAGATGTTTTGGAGCATGAGCTTTCATGGGCGAATACCCACTTCGTTGGATGCATGTCATTTTAAAATGTTATCCATATTTCCATCAGGAAAAACATACAGGAATAGATCCTTTTCCCTGCACACAACACAAGTAAAAGTCCTGTCAAAAAGATACTCTACAGGTGATCAAGGAAATGACTTCTCCCTTCTCTGCCAGCACATGGAGCAGTGGCAGAGCCTTTGTCATAGCCCCTGTGACTGACATTCTCTCCCCACATAAAGGGGTTTGCCTGATGGATCCTAATATTTGGAGAACCTCTTGTCATGTCCTCATCTCTTCCTGAGGCACAGGATGTACACCTGCAGAGTACAGCTCCCACTGTGTATAAGAGAGGTAGACCCTTGCTCAGGTTTCCTGTATGCTGCCGTAACACAGCAGTTCTGCTGTATTAAGCATCTTTCACCAACCTTATTTGCAAGTAGTTCTAAATCCAAACATTGTAATGTAATATCCATTAATAGTCCTGTTGTTACTTTTGTGTGCTCTGCCATTTATATGATCACAAGTTTTTTAAAAAAGCTATTTTTCTTAGTCCATCAGTCTGGACAATCAAAACGTAAGATTTTTTTTTTTTAATCTTGAATGTGAATGTGTTTCAAAATAAGTTAAAATGACAATTCATAACTGATCAAAAAATATCAGGGGACTAGCTTAGATGGACTATAACATCCATATTTACCCAGACAGAGGATGATCTTCTGCTAGGAATCAGCTAGACCATTATTTAGGGGAGAAGTTCTCAAACTGTAGTCTGGGGACCACTGACAATGTGCAAAGCACTTGTTGGTGATCTGTGAAAACCAAGGTGGTCTTAAGGTGCCATAATTTCCTCCTTATTCCCAGCTTCTAGGAGACAGCTCTGAATCTTATCTCAGAATTAAAATGAAAAAGATGAAAAACCTCTGGGTTATGGTCATCCACAGATCACTCTTTTTAACCCAAGTCAGAAGCCCTGACAGGTGAAAAAATATAAACCTAAAATAGAGACCAGGTGGGTGAAGTAATATCTTTTTTTTTAACAACTTCTGTTGGTGAGAGAGAGAGAGAGAGATTTAAAAGATTATCTCTCTCACCAACAGAAATTGTTCCAAAAAAAAGATATCTCCCACCTTGTCTCTTTCATATCCAGGGACAGACACGGCTACAACTACACTGCACACAACATAAAAAAAGTCAGTAACTCTAAGAGGAGGTTAGAGAAATCTGCAGAAATAACTGCAGACTCATGAGGGTCTCGTTGAGGAGGAGTGAAGAATGCTTAAAGAAAGCAACTAGGAGTGCAGTGATAATGCAGTCCTTACAGCATCAGTCCTACATGACACATATACTGGGGCCTTGGTTGGGTGAAGGATACAGATGCAACTGATTTCAGGCTAAAAACTGTTCCCGAATTACCGCTAGCCCCAAGCACAGGGAATGATTCACTTATTCAAAGTGACCTATTATACTCCCACCAAATCCTCATAATATTGTAGATCATCTTCCTTAACTCTATACAGGGTAGGAGAGAGAAAGGTACAGTGAGACCCAACTTACACTCTATGCTAAGAATAAATCCCCATGAATTTCAGTGAAAGTTTTACCTGTGCAAAGAATGAAAGATGGGGCCCTAAATCTTGAAAGTTGTATCAAAACAAATCATCATATTGGAAGAGCAACTTTTCCAAGTTTTTAGTCAAAATGCTAGGATCTAAATTCCACAAAGGAAGATTTTGTGCAAGAAGAAGTGGAGACTGTAAATTTATAACCCTTGAAGCTTAAACTAGGACACAATACTGAAATAATTCAATTTTTGGGATGCATTTTCAGTGATAAAACTGCTATAGACACAAATAGACAAAATACAGCATGGACTTGGATAGTTATACGACACATGATGATGGTCTTTGCACAGTACACTGACACGTTATTAAATTGGACCTCAGAGACTTATGAATGTATTAAGATCTCAGAAACTCCCTTAACCTCTTGGTTAATTAGCCTTTTCTTATATTGTGTTGACCAAAGTAAGCCAAGCCCCCATGGTGCTTTCCAGCCAACTCAAACGCAAAATGGAAAAAAACAAGCTTGCAAAGTTTTAGTCACATGCCTTCCTAAATGCTGTAGGGTCAGGTATCAGATAAGGAATGGACTTTATCAAGGTTTGTGAAACTGACTCTTATAAACAGAATATATTGGGAAAACAGCTCTCACAAATAGAATTTTTAGCCAGGAAGAGAAGTTGCTTTATTACCTACTACCAGAAAACAGGTTCTTTCAGCTTGCAAGTAAAATATATGAATCAAATCATGGTATTTCTTTTTGTAGCTCTATGTGATAAAAATGTTTATTTAACCAGAATAACAAGTAGCTAATAGTGACTAATATAGTCACTAGTCTAGTACCATATATTTAGAATGCTTATATTCATTTGAATTTGTATAACTAAAATTGTACTACAGTTAGGCGCTGTAACCTTTGCACGACTCTTGCTCTGTATACCAAAGGAGAATACAAGAAGGTTTGAGAAATACACTTAATCTTCCAAGCTCTAGGTATTCTGCTACTACAGAGATTCTGTTTTGCAAATATACATGGAGCCAGATAAGAGAAGGTCTGTAAGGTTTATAATGTTATCAATATAATATACAATATTATATATATATAATCACATACATTTTTATTACTATGAATTTTATTCACGTTAAACTCTTCCAAATTACTTTTTACTTATGTTAAGTTGTTTAACCAAAGGGCAATGTGAAGTATTTTAACCTCAGTGTTATGTATGGAGACATTCCAGAGAAAAAGACAAGACAAACAATGTTGGTGATGCTTGGCTAACACAGTCTCCGTACCCAAGCTATAGCTGATGCAGGATGTCTCTAAAGTTTTGCTGATATTTGCAGTGCTATGGTAAAAACAAGATAATAAGCTATTAACAATCTCTATTCAGTTTACTGCAGGATCTGTACAAGCCTAGCAAAAAGTTTCCAAAAAGGTGTCAAAAAAGAGAGAGGAGAATATGTTAGATTTAAAGTAATGCAACTAAATGGTGAAACCCTCATTTGTTGTAAACAACCCCAGTATATATAAAGGTAAAGTGACGCTCAGATTTTGAGTCAGTGCCAGCCTCACTGCTGCCTTCCATACTGGTGGTAATGTATTGATCTTCCTTTCTGTATTATGCAGTTTTAATCTTTGACTAATAACCTTTGAGTAATAAAGTTGATTAAGTCTATCTATTTGACATCTCTTGATATTGAATTAAATCAAACCCATAACAATTGCAATTAATAGCCAGCACTCCCTAATATGCTTTTCTTTCACTCTGTAGCATACGGATGTGATCACTAGTGGGAACTTGTGTATTTTCTAACCGTGGAGTCTGCATTGTTATTGGCTATTCTAGCTCTCTGTAACATAGGAATAGCAGACATTTGGGAGCCAATGGCTACAGCACAAGACTGGGATCCAGAAGATCAGGCTTATAGTCCCAGTTCTGCTGCTAATTCTATATATGATGTAGGACAAGTCCTAATTTCTCAGTGCTTCAGTTTCCCCATGTCTAAAATGGGATGTTACTTACGCACCGGTATAAAACACTATGACATCTATGAAGGATAGGTACCTTAAACATGTTAAGTATTATCTCCCACAAATACAGGATAAGTCATATAGTCCCCCCATAAAGAACTTTTATCTTCACTGTAACAGGAAGAAGTCACACTTATACTACATATATTTCACACACTCATCTGAGGCTGCTTTTAGTTCAACTATTGCAGTGGTATTTTCCCCACAAAAATTAAACATACAAATACAATAGCTCATTGTATTGTGTTATGTAGAATATTACTTGAATATTTAATTTTTTTTTTAAATAAAGAAAGAGTCTGCAAAACAGATTAATATAATTCAAATCCAGAATCTAGTCTGACCTGCATATTACAGGCCATGCAATTTCACTGAGTTACCACTATATTGAGCCCAATAACTTGTGTTTGACTAAAGCATAACTTATCCTTGGCTAAACTATATTTTCTAGAAAGGCATCCAGTCTAGATTTGAAGACATCCAGAGATGGAGAACCCACCACTCCCCTAGTTTGTTCCAATAGTTAATCATACTCACTGGTAAAAATATCTGCCTACTTTCCAATTTGAATTTGTTTTGCTTCATCTTCCAACAATTGGCTCTTGTTATGCTTTTCTCAGCTATATTAAAGAGGCCTTTAGTGTGTGCATTTTAGTTAATGCGCCTCTATTGAATAGAGTTTTAAAAATTGAAATACATTCATTAAATGCTGGATTCTCCCACCTTTCTTCCTATTCAGTAGTACCTTACTTGGCAGGTAG
Organism: Mauremys reevesii; assembly: GCF_016161935.1. Taxonomy (NCBI): domain Eukaryota; kingdom Metazoa; phylum Chordata; order Testudines; family Geoemydidae; genus Mauremys; species Mauremys reevesii. Next base: position 55,403,577 of record NC_052628.1, on the reverse strand, counting down.
TTTCTTTGAAGTGGGATGATTTGGTCTTAAATTGGATATTTGTAGTTTGATTTAGCACATTAATATATTTTAAATAATTTCCAAAGCTGTCATCCAACTATCCCCAATCCCTTGGCAAGTCAGAAAAAAATCTATCACAGTGAAATTAGTGATAATGTTTGAGACATAAGGCTGCATAGATTCTCTCTTCAAACACTGAATCAAATTGTTTTCAGCAGTTTCAAGTGTTTATTGATTCCAAAGAAAAATAATTTAGAAAATCAATTAGAACCTCATCCACCTTTGTCATAGGTTTATTCCCCCACTTGGAGCTTTTGGGTTCCAAGATGGGGACCTGCATGAGCTCCTCTAAACTAATCCTAGTCTAGATCTGGTCCTGCTGCCACCAGTTACGTTTAAAGTGGATAACACACTGCCTGTTCCCCCAAAACTCTCCCTGGGGAACACAGATTCAATCTCCCTGAATCTCAACACAAAGGGAAGCAGCCCACTTCCCCCCTCCCTCTCTCTCCTAGCCTACTCCGGAGAGATACACACCGATTCAACTCCGTGAATCAAACCCAGGAGGAACTCACTCTTCCCCCCTCCCCTTCCCCTGAATTTCCACAAGAGAAGGAATTAACCAAGTCCAAAGAAAAGAAAAGAATTTATTAAAAGAACAAAAAGAAAGTACACTATCTCTGTAATACCAGGATGGAACAATACACAGATTCTAACCTATAAACCTGGAGAGAATTCCCCCTCCCCCTTTCTTTCTCAGTAAAAGCAAAGTAACAGCAATAGAAATAAAGAGATTCCTTCAGCAAAACACACAACTGCAAATGTAGAAATAAACTTATAATACTAGTACGCCTTTCTAATACTCACTAGACTGAATAGATGAAAAGTATTGCAGAAACCTGGGAGGACTTGATTAAGATGTCTGGACTCCCTTAACTCCCAAGAGAGACTCAACTCAAAACAAAGAACACAGAAAAAAAAATTTCCCTCCACAGAGATTTGAAATTATCTTGTCCCTGATTGGTCCTCTGGTCAGGTGTTCCTCAGGTACTGCTTGTTAACCCTTTACAGGTAAAAGAGACCTTAACCCTTAACTAACTGTTTATGACAACCTTGTCTCTCTAATGGCTGAAAGACATTTTATTTTGTATTATTGCAAATTGTTTTTATATTTTTGTGAATACAAAATGTTCTTCTAGTAAATACATACAGTATAAGTAATTATTCTCTTGTTTCATCTCCGAGGAGGAACTCATGTTTTAGCTGCAGCTAGCAAGAATTATTTCTTGTGACAACACTAAAGAAAGATAGTGCCCTGTTTTGAAGTTCTGATGTATAATACACAACACAACACAAATAAACATATACATCCATCAAAAAGGGATGTTGAATCATGCAAACAAGAAGAGAAAGTTACCAGCAACATAGTGAAAACAAAAATACTTTGGCAAACAACACTTGGAAAGGCAACCCTCAAAGGAGGAATACAGAACAATCCCAGATACATCTCGAAAGACAAGGAGCCAGATCATGAGAAAGAGTAAAATCCAATGCACAGAAACTAAAGCAACACTCAGAAGGGCAACAAAATCCTGACAGTTCAAACTCCATGTCAGGAGCTGTGTGCACTGGATCATGACCTGTGCACAAAAGGTGAATATGTGAATGAATCCATGGATGCCCTGACCATGCTAGATAACCTGGATGAAATAAGGCAAACTAACAGAGGAATAAGTCTTGGACAAATGCAGAGACAACCTTCAGGTCTGAAAGCAACTCTATCATGTTAGGAAGTAGCATCTTATGGTTGAACTTTGGTGGAAGGATGGACTCAGTCCCAGGGTTGGAGCATTGACCTTGAACATTCCATCCTGCCTCCTTGTTTCATGAAATCAAAAATGCATGTATGTATTGGTTATGCTCTCCTATCTTTAATGCACATCTTTACCCTTTATAAGAAAGGGTATTATTTGTATTACAGTAGCGTAAATGTATACCAAAAAGCAGCTTTATTTATAATATATAATACAAAAATATATATAATAAAAACTAAAAAAAATGGTAACTTAACCCAAAAAAATAAAGCACAAAAAAACAAGAGGACTCAGCATCAGATAAATCCTTCATCAGATAAGATAAATCCTACATTTCTCAGTAAAGTGCAACAACCTGGCCTGCCTGCTGCAGAGAGAGGAGAGAGGAGAGGAGAGAGAGAGCGGAGGTGATATCCGGCTCATCAGGCACAGGCAAGTCACAAGTCATCAGGATTCATTGGGAGTGACTCTGACTGAGTGCTGAGGAGATGCAGTCTGCCAGAATGTACCCACTGCTCAGGAATGAGAAAGGGAAAACTAGGGTAAACCATCAAAGTCGTTAAGGGTACCTACCAGACGGAGTGAGGGAGATGCTGCAGCCAGTTGTAAAATGGCTGTTTTAGGGCCACACCTGTTTAGCTCTGTCAAATTTAAAGAGCCAGTCCCCAACGGAGTGCAGAGAACAGCTCTGCCTGAAGTAATTCTGCTGCATGAAAAGCAATCAGCAGGGGATTAAAAAAGAAAGGGAAAGGAAAGTTCTCATTTTTCATGTCATATGTATCACCATATATGGATGTCTTCACACTGCACAGTTAACCACTTACCTGGGTTTTTTTCACCTGGATTTTCCCCAAGGAAGCCCAATCCCCTCTACCATCCTCACAAAAAAACCCTCTAATTTGGATTTGGAGGTGCTTTAAGACCACACTTTCTTGCATGGCTGGAGATATAGGTTTAAACACAGGCTCTGATTAACTCTGGCTGGAACATGCCCACTTCGCAGGGAGGACACATGCAAAATGATTCGAGTGCTAATAGTCCTACAACACCCTTCCTACAATTCCCCCCACAAATTAACTGTAATTTAAAATTGGTAAAAAAAAAAAAAAAAAGAAGAACTCAGAATCATGAGACATGAATGACACACATGGATGGATGAGTGCAGAAATAGTGAGGATACCATAATTCAGGTGTGGCTTTGCTGTGGGGATGCTGGTACCTGGGCTAGTATTGATTCCTTAAGGCCTTCCAATGAACAGGGTAATTATTGATTGCTTTGTGATGCAGTCAGCCTCTCAGCAGACTTTCCACTTCCAGGGACCATTGTGGATATGGTTATACCTGGATATTACCGCTGGTTTGTGCTGGAGTTTGCAACTTTAACAGCTCCCTTGACTGTCTTAACAAGGAAGGCACAACTTCAGTAAGTCTAGTAGTCAAATGTGAGGCGGCTTTCCAGACCTTAAAAAAGCAGCTGACACAAGAACTGGTCTTAGCCCATCCCAAATTCCAGAAATCTTTCATCCTACAGATGGATACCTCTGAAGTAGGGATCGGTACGGTGTTGTCTCAAAGTGAGATAGGAGAAGAGCACCCTATATTATATTTTAGTCGGAAATTATTCCCCAGAGAAACATGTTACTCAACTATAGAGAAAGAGGCATTAGCTGTCAAGTGGGCCATAGATTCTCTAAGATATTACCTGCTAGGAAATGCATTCTGGCTGGTTACTGACCATGAGCGATATGTTGGTTGCATAATATGAAAGAGACCAACAGGTGGATAATGTGATGGTACCTATCCCTATAGCCATATGACTTCCAAGTGGTGCATCGCCCAGGTAAGGCACATGTTAATGCTGACTTCTTTTCTCAGCCAGAGGAGAGGTAAGAGACACTGAACTCCTGCCCGGTCCACTCTTAAAGGGCAGGATGTGTGATGGGGCGCACTCACCCCGCACTGGACGGGAAGGAGTTAACGACACATTGTGGGCTGAGGAAGCCATGCCCCCACCCGCCTACTGGGCATGCTCCAGCTGTACCAGTATAAACAGGTACATACATATATTATGTTATCTTAATACGGGATTGGCCTTTCAGAGCTGTTAGGATTGATCAGGTGAGCTTGTATTTTGAAATGCATACAGATTTTGAGAACATGTACAGTACTAATTATTAGTTATTCCAATGGCTGTACTTCATAGCTGATGGCACTATAAAATACTGTTTTAAAGTTTGTTTCCATCTCTATTCTTCTGAGATGCTGAGTACCCTTCAATACACCTTGGTTTAAATGGGAGAAGAGGGTGTCCAGCACTGAGCAGCATAAGGTCCTATGACTCATTTCAACCCAGATTGAATCTTTACAGCTGAGCTATAACCCATGAAAAACATGGCTCTATAATGAAAATGCAGATACAACCTTTCAATTAGAGTAGTGCTAACTGCACCATTATAATTAGAGATGCACTGACCCTCTTACTGCTCTTGTTGTCACATCAGGAGAAGACGTTCTCCTTTTGCCAGACATTAGTCAGCTTCCTCTATATTCAGTGAAAAACAGGTCAATAATTTATTACCAAAATTTAGTTTCTTTTACAAAAAATGTGGTTCAACTTCATCCTAAACTCTCATGAGTTGTTTCATTTACTGAAAAATATTCTTGTTTATTGTGACCCAAACAATTCGATTTTAGAATATGACAGGGTTAATAGTGCATTGGCATCTACACTTTGCACTGTGTTACTTCATTTCTCATTATTTATTATACTTCTAATAAAAATGATACCAAAATATCATATTATCACATTAACCTGACAAGACAAACCCGCTCATGTTTCAGAAGAAGTATTGTAACATTTCATTATGCAAAACAGTTGCAGAGCATGTAGTTTGCTAACTGTTCTGTAAAATCTCTAACTAAATATTGATTGGGCTCAAAGGCACAACATTAGCAACAGTTACAAAGCCACTGAACTTTTTAATATTATAAAATGGCACTTTTGTGTTAAGATGCTTTGTAATCCAATCAATATAGAAAAGCCATAAAATGTGTCTCTGAACAGGACTGTGATGCTTCTTGTTATCTTCAGAGTTGTGGCCTTCTTGCAAACTTATTAGCTTGACGAACAGGGCTACCAAACTCAGAACTGAAAAAAAAGGGGAGAGAGAGAGAGAGAGAGAGAGAGAGAGAGAGAGAGAGAGAGAGAGATTGAACAAAAAACAGCCCTGGAGCTATTTTCTTTAGAGTAGCTACAGTACATTTTACAAAAATCAATATTAAAAGAATATTGTTCAAGATTAGCAAGGTTAGGTATCTTTCTATCAAAGACCTATTATCAAAGGTGTTTTTGTCACCTTGGTGACAAAATTGTGACGCAGCAAAAAAATTAGAATAAATGGTGTTTTCTGTCTCTGTTCTCCTTGTTTACCACAATGTACTTTTTATATATAATACACAGAAAACTATATTAAAAGTATGTTAATGTTGCAAAACCAAACATTCAAAAGTTTAAAAAATGCCAGAAGGTTACCCATGAAACCTTAATTCAGTCCCCTACTGCATATTCATTATGATACCATCTTTAATTACATAACCACATACTATTTCTCCAGCACACCAGAAAAAAAGATGGGAGGCAATGGATGTGGTTTCATTAGGCTAAAACTTTATTCACTTAAAATATCTGGGAGTACTGGCACCAAATTGTACAGTGCACGTCATCATTCTGTCCTTAATCATTTCCACGGAACCCCCCAACTAGGTCCCAGCTATCCCATTGCTGGGACCCCTCTGCCTTCCCCTCATATGAGGTGGTGGGGACTATAAAAGGAGGACGGTTGGCTCCCTCCTCTAGGATACATAAAAACTTGAACCCCTGCCACCCCTTACTCAACTCCCTTAATGGAGGCTTTCCTTGAAATCCTTTTTTCAATCCATTTCACATGAAAACCATATTCCTTCCATACCAAGTCCCTGCACTGGACATCCACCGCAAGGAGGTGCCAGCAAAATGCTTGGTTGCCTCCTCCCGCACCCTCACCAGGTTCACAGATGTTCACTGATTTCTTCCTTTTTCACTGAGGTGAACAATATTTGCATCTGGTGACAGCTCCGAGGCAGCCAAAGAGAGTAGAAGGGGCATCAGTTGTTCCCATAGCATGCTTCCCCTTCCATGCCTGCTCAGGATTGCCTCACTTCCTAGACTCTGATGTGAACCACTCAACGACCTTGAAGTCCTGCTTGTGTACCACTTTACAATAAAGAGCCCATAAATCCACACTACCACTCAATTGGCTTGGTTGCCTGATCCTGAGAGTTGTAACACAAGAAAATAAGTTGACTCTCTACTTGGGTATCATGTACATCCTGTAGGCATTAGAATGCCATCAACAAGTTGCCTGAATCACTTTGGCTCTTAGCCATAGCTGGGCTGCAGCTTTTGCAGGCCCTATCTGGAAAGAGTGGGAACCAAATTCTTGTGCTGGTAGCCCCATCTTTGTAAGTCCTTTTATGAAAATTGAAACAAATAGTATGTTGTGAGGGGCTGTCCATCATTATGAATAAAAAGGGTCCCATCTCCAATGGGTCTCATCACTGTATATGCCATCAATGCTCTTACTGGGCAAATTCTAAACTCACCCCCCTCCTGTAGCTTTGGCTCACATTGGCTCCTGATCGGTTTTCAAGATCCTCAGGGTTAATAGGACCCATTGCTTTTCCCATTGTAAATCCGAAGTCCTTCCCAAAGTATCACTCGATGACCCAGGCATAAGTTCAATGAATCTAAAAGATCAAAAAAAATTTACCAGGAATGAAGTCTTGAATAAGGCTGCCTCTTGTTTGCTTCTGCATATTTGATTGAGAACTTGCACCAAACCTCTAAGCATTTGAATTGTGATGGGATGACATGGATCCCTTCTAGGTCCTACATCCCAAGACCATCCCACTAAAAACTTCCAGACTAAGAACCCACTACCACGCCCATTATACTTCTCTCCTCTGAACTCTCCTGCCCCTTAGCCACCCTTGCTATTGTTTCAACTCACCAGCAGTGATAGTGTCTCTTGCCATACTCGTGCTCTGCTTCCTGGGTTCTAGAAATAGCTCATTCCCCTGGTCTGGCTCTGCTTGTCATGTTGTGCCCTGTAACCCTCGAACTGCTGCTGAAACAACTTCTGCTGCAACAGTATGCATTGCTCCAATCAATTCTTAGTCTGCCTCCCTAATCCTTAATGCTTGTTGTCCTGTAGCAGCAGGCTTTCCCTCTGCCCCCAATGACCCTGCTACTCACATGACAAAAAGGGACTGCTCCTGGGTTCCCCTGCTTCACCCCTTTGGAGGGCAGCCCATATTCCCTATATCAACTGAGCAGTGCCCCAGCCCAGCCCCCTCTCACTTATATAGGAGGAGGGGATTTGCCCACACCAGCCATGCTGCCTACAGAAGCAAGAGATTTCCCTTCCTTCCTGCTGGAAGGGGGGAGATTCTCTTTCCCATTTCCTGATTGGGCCTATGCTTCCTATGCTGGAAGGTCGTTAGGTTTTTTGTTTTTGTTTGTTTGTTTGTTGGGGGGAGGGGAGAATTTCCTTCCCCTCTTCCTGATCTCACCAAGCTGCTATGGTGAGCAAGCATCTGGAACTGCTGACAGACTGCCTGCACATGGAGATGCTACAAGTGCTAGGATACTGCAAATCTCTATTACTCCTATTGCTAGCCTGATCCCAGTAAATGAGGTCCTCTCTGGGGCTGCATGGTGTATAAATATTCACCCCTTCTTCTGGTCAGCAGCAAGGGCAGTGCAGTGACCTTCCCTGACGTGGCCCCAACTGCTTCCTGGACTTCCTGTCTGTCTCTGTAAACTTCCCCTCCTTCTCCCCACCTGTTGTAGAGGCAAGACTTCTTACAGCTAGCCAGACAAAGACCCCCATCCCACATGCCATGCCCACATGGAAGGTTGCAGTGAACACATTTTTCCACAGGATTGTCTCTCATTCAGAGCATACGATGGACCGTGCTCTGGGAATGAGTCTAGACTGTGTAGTGAAGGAGATGGTTGTCTGTAGGACCCTTGCCTCATTGCTTGTGGAAGCTGGAAGGTCTGTAGTGAATGAGGCACAGGATAATGGGAAGAGAAAGCAAGGTCTTATGATTAAGGGAGTTGATTGTTTATAGAATCAGATTCTATCACTATCATTGCTACAGAGTTCCTATGTGATGCTGGGCAAGTGACTTAAACCAAACTTTTCACAGGTGGATACTAATGGTACATTTCTCATTTTCTAGATGCCCAGCTTCATACCCTCGGTCTGATTTGTGGAAAGGCTGAGCACTCATAGAAGTCAACGGGAGCTGTGCTTTCAATATATGAAGTGCTATTAACATTGAGTACTTTGAAAAATCGGTCCCTTGACATATCAGCACCCAAAACTAGTGGACAATTTTGACCTTAATCTCTTTGTTAAAGAGGCTAATAGAATATAAGTGGGACAATTTCAGGTATTCACATACATAAAGGAAATTTTAGATTTATAAATAGAAACTTTCGGCATAGCATTACAATTATAATATTTGTTTTCACTGAGGAGTTGTGTGTGAATAGCCTATGGTATAACTAAGTCCTTGGCTAGGACTGGGATTTTTCCCCACCAAACTACTATTGCTTTTTTTTTGTTATTGTTGACAACAAAATGTAGATTCAGCATCACCAAAACATTTTATGAATTCAAGTTGATTTTGCTGAATTTCAATTGGGGAAAAAACTGATCCATTATCAGTTTTTTCTGATCCTTTTCTGCACTCCATTTTAATTAATTTTCTTTCCCAGGCCTATATATTCTCCTTTTATTTCTCTTCCTTGTTTTCTTTAATTTTTTTAGCATTGTTATTAATTCTATATAGTAAAAAAAAAGACAGAAGAAGAAGAAGGACGAGGAATAGGAGGAAAGAAATGGAGAGGAAAACCTTTAGCAACAAAGTACAATGCTAATAATTTGAATTGGTTCTTTATGGTCTAAAGTAATCTCTTGTATTCTTTCATGATAGGTTAGGTCCATTACAGGTGCAAATCCATATCTAATCCCTAACAGTGTATGCTAATCTGTTCTATCCTTTCCTTTTATCTTCTTGCATCAGTAGTACATTTTATTATACCAATTTCAGGAGTTTAGTGAAAGAATTTTTTTTCCTACAGTACCCCTAAGAAATATGTGTCCCTGAGTTATGATTCAACTAAATACAAAAAGTCCCAAAATAATTCATTTCTGTGTCCATGCGTATTGGATATTTGTGTCTACATACACATGTACTTAAGGCTGCGATTTAGTCATGGAAGTCACAGAATCCATGACTTCCAAAGACCTCCGTGACTTCAGCCCTGGTGGTTGGGAGCTGCAGGTCCTGCAGCCTCTCGCAGCACCAGGGAGCTGTGAGGTACCCCTGCTGCCTAAGGCAGCGGTGCCCCCAAACTCCCAGCTGCCGGCAACGGGGGGACGCCTTCAGCTCCCACAGCCACTGGCTGCAGGGGGATCCCTGTAGCTTCCTGGCCACTGGCGGCGGTATAGGGGACCCCCAAGTGCCCCGGCTGCTTCTGGCTGTAGGGGGATCCCCGCAGTTTCCCAGACATAGGGGATCCCCAAGCTCTCCAGCCACTGCCAGTGGCAGAAGGATCCCCACGGTTCCCTGGCTGCCACCTCCGGTCAAAGGGAGATTTCCACAGCTTCCCGGAAGGACAGAGGGACCCTGCAGCTCCCAACCACAGGTGTGGGGGAGGGCTGGAACTCCCAGCCATGTGGCTTTTTTATCATCGATATTTTTAGTAAAAGTCAGGGACAGGTCATGGGCTTCCATGAATTTTCCTTTATTGCTTGTGACCTGTCCATGACTTTTACTAAAATATCTGTGACAAAATCTTAGTCTTACATATACTTACATTTTAGAAGGATACAAGTTTTTACTTCTTTGAGCTATGCTCTGCCATTCCTATTTTTCTTTTTCCACCTTCATCATTCTGTTCTCTAACTTGCTCTTTTACTATTATTTTACATTTACACCGTGGTAGCACCTAAAGGTCAATCCAGTGTGCGTGGCACTGCAAACATACAGAACATCCCTGCCCCAATAATCTTACAATCTGAAAGACAGGATCTAACAGGTGGATGAAACAAACATGGTGGGTATCAGGCATTATATGGTATTCAGAATAATGGGATTTGTACAGTTCTTTACCAATCAGGAACAACAATTGGAATTTGACACCTGCCTAGCCACTTTATTTCTTCTCCTTCTCCTCCTTTTTGCTTTTGTTTAACAAGAATCTGGCTTAGTTTGAGAAGACTCTGTATTATGGAATACTGCTATAAACCTGTTGCCAAAAAGGCAGCTAAAATCAATGCCGCTGAATAGCTCGATGCTAGTACAATTTTGCCAGATCTGTAGTGTCTGATAAGACCATATTCTGTGCCTGAGTTTCTCCAAGAGTAAGGTTGGAAATGAAAGTCAGCATCAAAGACACAGGGTTTCTTTTTTCCCTTTGCTGCTCTTTTCTCTTCCCTTGTGTATGTTTGTCTTGTTTTGTCTTCTAGAAAACAGGATCGGACTTTAACAGCAACAGCAATAACAAGAGCTCCAGCCCATCTCAACTAACTTTTTTCTCTTTTCTCCAAAAAGGACAATTATCACTATCTAAAAGACTGTCAAACAAGGATTTTTTTCTCTTCTAAATACTATCTACAGTGAAACTGGGAAAGGAACAAGGGATGTTGTTAAAATGAAGGCCTTACTCAATACTTTACATTTCAAATGCTCTCCTGCTTTTCTATATCTTTAATAAAATGTTTAAAAGATTTTTTTTTAAATTATGTGTTTCCTATGGAATTAAGTAGTCTGAGATCTCTGTATACCAGACCCTGTTGTTTTAAAACTGTTTTAACACTGGACAGTGACAGGGTCCCTTTGAACCCTTTTCACTCATTTATTCCATCAAAGTTAATACAACATGCGGGAATTACTGGGTGAGGTTCTATGCTGTGTGTTATACAGGACGTCAGTCTAGATGGTCATAATGGTCCCTCCTGGCCTTAAAATTTATGATTCTATTACTGAAAGCTGCCAGATACTGTCTCCCTGAAGAAAGTAGGGCCTGGGATCCCCCTTTTAGAATATCAGTGTAGATGGGGGTAGTTCCTGTCATAGGGGCAGAGGCAAGCTGACGTCAGAAAAGGTGGAAATCACATATGAAAAGATGTTCTCTGGAGATTTCTATAATGCTAAGTCAGATGTCAGAATCAAATTTGAATCCAGGCCACTCTTTGGGATTGAATAAAAATCCAAACTCTGATTTCTAATTGTGGTAGCTTTTGAATATGCTCATCTCTAGTCCTGTGATGGAGTGTATCTCTTAGGAATACAGAGATCAAGTGCTCACTAAGTAATGCACATACAAGCTTCTGTTTCCAATTGAATAAGCAAGCCAAAGATTATTTAGTACAAGCACTGGATTGTTTATATCTCAAGTTAAATTTTCATATATGTATTTTGCTACATACACGCTATATCATGCAGGAGAGCACTGAAAGATAAAGGTTAATCCATTGTAATGAATTCAATTTTTGGGGGGGGGGCTTAAGACAAACAATTAGGATTGAAGAGTTAATAATATGATGAATAAGGAGTGATTCCTACCAACCCGCACCTTTTTATTAGGGGGTTAACATCACATATCTATACATTTTGAAAATGATCCGCATAGATCTTGATATCTAATTATATAGTGTATTTTTTATTTGCGCATCAGCTGTTTAATGTGCTCTCTGTGCTCCCTTGTGCACTATAGAAAAAAACAACCCTTCCTTATGTTATATATACAAGCTATTTCAAAATGAGTCATCATATCTAAAGTGTGATCTAATGGAACCTTATTTTAAGAATATTTTTGTTTCTCAAATTGGATGTTCTAGTGAAAGTTCTGTGCTGTATTGCTATGTTAATTATGCTGGTAGATACTAATATATAATTATTTGAATCAAACTTTAGAAACAAGCATCTTTCAACAATTTTTTAATATTTCCATTTCATCTTAAGTGCCAGATGTCAGGAACTTGAAAATATGTATATTTTGGTCTTTTGGTCCTTCTGAGATTTTTCCGACTCAGTAAGACTCTCATCTCTTGTGGATATGTATTTAGCCCCATTGAGTGAAGAAGCTTTAAGGAGCAGCAATCTGTGTTCTTCTAAAATGAACGACTAGGCCACCTGCACTTTTGGAAAAAATCTTGAAGAACCAAGTAATGGTCTCTAGAGAGAAAAAAATAATATTACAGAGGAACTTGGGAATTGCTATACCGATCAGACTAATAGTCCAATCCAGAATCCTGTCTCTGGTAGTGACTAGGGCTTAATGCAACTAAAAAAGCCTGTAGTGGACTTTTATGAAATAATCTGTCTATCAATAAAATATTTTTTCCTAACCTCTACCGCTAAGTGGATGTCTTATTCCCTGAGGTACAAGATCCAAAATCCTTCAAAAATGTATCCTATCTAATGTAATTGTTTTCTCATTATCCATACACACATCTAATTGGCATGCTTCTTAGGTATGAGCAGGATGCTCAACATGTGCTAAATTTGTGTTTCATATAAAGGGCAACACTATGGCTTCGATTCACTTGTCATTGATCTTGTTTCCTACTATTGTTATCTGATGGTCTTACCCTAACATAGAATGCCAGTCCATAATGATACCATGTTTCAACACCTTGAAAAACCAAATAGTCTTTATTTTTCCAATATTGTACCTTGTTTTGCTCACATTTATTCCCATGAACTCTGCAATATCATGCACAGGCTATCCTAAGTGTATACAGATCATCAAGTTAAGATTTCTGCCTCCAAAACTTATCATGGATGAAATAGCATATATATATATAGCATAGATTCTGCTCAGCTGAACCCACATTTTCTTGGACCTTTACCTTGAGAAAATTAGTTGATGCATCCAGTTTATAATCAGCTGCTATGAAACCATAGCACCTGTCAGAAGCACAGGCAATTAAGAGAATATGTATGGGCATCGAATGAGTTTGTCTATTGTAGGTGAGTCAATGAGTAATGTCCAAAAGATGCAGCCAGAAATATGTCTAGCTAACTTCTGAAGCACACCATCATGACTACTGAGAATTTGGAAACATTTGGGATAAAAGTTGATATTTTGTATTGCATAGCATTACCAGTGTGATGAGTCTACTTGCTCTTTATTGGATGACCTCTCCCCTCCGACATAATGATTTAGATGGTCAGGACTGGGCCACAGGTCACTCTTGGAAATATGGGATTTGTGAAGTTGCATAGGAAAGGGCTGACAGAACAAAAAGACTGGAGAGACCAAAAGAGGCCACAGCAGAAGGGGCCCAGCATCACTGCTGACAGCAGGTTGCCAGCAGAGGAAAAGGACAGAGGCAGAATCAAATGACAAGAACAAGGCTAAAAAGTTGCTATAGTAGGAGACACTGGTTGCAGTTGAGTTGGTGCTAACATGGTTTAATTACAAGACTAGACAAAACCAAATCACATTCAGCACCACTTCACAAAATGTAACTGAGCTGTGTTTAAAGCAATTCTGAACCAGACTTTCTGTAACATTGCTCCACATGATTTGGTCCTGTGTAATCTTGCAAGTAACCAATTTAGGACCAATTCAGCTGTACCCAATGTTGAAACCTGTTGTGAACAACAGATGCATTTCCCAGTGTGGACAAAATGAAGGCCCATATTGTCTTTCTCCTTCCATGGTCAATGGTTTGTTCCCAGGCATCACTGGATGATCTGTCTTGACTCCTGCCAACTTTCACCTGCTAGTTAGCTGCAAGGAGTGGCTGTTCTCACTGAGGGAGGTGGGAGCAAAAGGCAGTTATCAAGAGGCAACAAGAAATAGCGGATCAGGATGCAAGCTACTCAGAGGATCTGGGAAGAGTGGCTTAGATGGAATCTTCTTATCAGGGTCTGAGACAGAGAACTGAGATGGGAAGGGAACAGAAACAAGGGAGGGGGGAAATCAGATCAATCTGGTCAGAATTCTAAAATTCACGAGCACAGTAAATTAAAATGTGGTGCTTGAGCTTTGCAGATGTTGCCATTTTCTTGATAAATGTGAAGCACCCCAAATGTCAAAAAAAGGCCATCAGAAAAAAAAATCTCCACATGCTGCACTTATAGCTAAGCCTTCCACAAAGCCATTAAGTCAAAATAGGGATTAAATCTGCTGAAGATGAGCTGTCCTCTGTGAAATAATGTGTACCTTTTAAAGTGTGAATTATATTATAAAATGCATTTTAATGAAACTATAGACTGCAAATTAGTATCTTGTACGCTGTCTGTGGCATGTAGAATTGCATTCTGGGATTTCCTGTACCTAAAATTAAGCATTTTCATACAGCATTTCAGAATTTCATATCCAAATCCTGCTTTTAAAAACATAAATGATTTTTTTAAATGCAAACTGATATGGAATTCTGTAGCATTTCTAATGGTATGGTATTCAAATTGTCAAGTTCATTCCTTGGTTGCTGTATTTTTATAAATTGTATGTTGTAGGATAATGCAAAGATTGTTAGTAAAGAAAACTAATTTGAGCCAAAAACAGGAGAAAGGGTTACACATGGTAGACAGGGTAGGAGTACTGGTGGCTACAAAGAATAAAAGAACTGTTGCATACATACACACACAAAATGAATTCCCCAGCTGGGGTAAACCAGGATAGTTCCATTGAAGTCAATGGCACAGTTTTTTTCCTGAACATTTTCAGATGCCCTAAAGACAAAGTAGAATATAAATTCTAGAACCATATGAGCAATATTTATGATGAACAAAACATTCATCCTTTACAGATATAGGAATTGCACTTCATCCAGGTCTAGTACCCATTTGTTGTTAAAATTAAAGGAGTTCAGAGGGGGAAGCTATCCCTTTGATTAGCCTGTCCAATTAAATTAGATTATATTGCATTACATTAAAAACTGTCACTGGCCTGGTCTACACTACGTGTTTAAACTGAATTTAGCAGTGTTAAACCAATTTAATCCTGCACCCGTCCACACAATGAGGCCCTTTATATCGATATAAAGGGCTCTTTAACCCGATTTCTGTACTCCTCCTCGACAAGAGGAGTAGCGCTGAAATCGGTATTGCCATGTCGGATTAGGGTTAGTGTGGCCACAAATCGACGGTATTGGCCTCCGGGAAGTATCCCACAGTGCACCATTGTGACCGCTCTGGAAAGCAATCTGAACTCGGATGCACTGGCCAGGTAGACAGGAAAATCCCCGGGAACTTTTGAATTTCATTTCCTGTTTGCCCAGAGTGGAGCTCTGATCAGCATGGGTGGCGATGCAGTCCCAAATCCAAAAAGAGCTCCAGCATGGACCGTACGAGAGATACTGGATCTGATCGCTGTATGGGGAGACAAATCTGTTCTATCAGAGCTCCATTACAGAAGACGAAATGACAAAGCATTTGAAAAAATCTCCAGGCTATGATAGACAGAGGCCACAGCAGGGACTCAGCACAGTGCTGCGTGAGAAGAGTAACGGAAAGCCAAAGAATCAAATGGACACTCATGGAGGGAGGGAGGGGGGACTGAGGACTCCAGCTATCCCACAGTCCCCGCAGTCTCCGAAAAGCATTTGCATTCTTGGCCGAGCTCCAAATGCCTGAAGGGTCAAAAACATTTTCCCGGGTGTTTCAGGGTGTATGTCGTCAATTTACACCCTTCCCCCCCCAGAAAGAGAAGGGAAAAAATTGTTTCTCACCTTTTTTCAATGTCACCCTATGTCTACTGCATGCTGCTGGTAGACAGGGTGCTGCAGCGCTGAACACCAGCATCCCCTTCCCAGTGGCAGACAGTACAATATGACTGCTATCCATCGTCATCATCAGCCCGTGAGTGCTCCTGGCTGGCCTCGGTGAGCTCAGCCGGGGGCTCCTGGGTAAAAATGGGAATGACTCCTGGTCATTCCAGGCAGACGGTACAGAAGGCTTGGTAACCGTCCTCATCGTAGCAACTGGGGGCTGAGCTCCATCAGCCCTCCCCCCCTTTCATGTCTAAAGAAAAGATTCTGTACTCCCTGGACTATCATAGCAGCAGGAGGCTGCGCTCCTCTCCCCCGCCCCAACCTTTAATGTCGTGCCTGGACTATCATAGCAGCTGAAGGCTTCCTCCCCCTCATTTTATCTCACGAAAAAGTCAGTGTTTCTTATTCCTGCATTCTTTATTACTTCATCACACAAATGGGGGGACACTGCCATGGTAGCCCAGGAGGGTTGGGGGAGGAGGGAAGCAACGGATGGGGTTGTTGCAGGGGCACCCCCTAGAATGGCATGCAGCTCATCATTTCTGTGGGATCTCTGGGGCTCTGAAATGGAGTGGCTGTGCTCTCTGGTTCTCTAGTACACTTGCCCCATATTCTAGGCAGGACTGACTCTATTTTTAGACAAAACATAAAGAAGGGAATGACCCAGGAGCACCCATGACAGCAGCAGACGGTACAAAAGGATTGATAACTGTCATCGCCAATTTCCAAATGCAAACAATGCAAAATGACTGATAACCATCATCTCATCGCCAATTTACAAGGGCAGATGGTGCAATAGGGATGGTAATCGTCTCTGCTACCTTGCAAAGGCAAATGAATGCTGCTGTGTAGCACTGAAGTACCGCCTGTGTCAGCAGCATCTAGTACACATATGGTGACAGTGACAAAAGGCAAAACAGGCTCCATGGTTGCCATGCTATGGCGTCTGCCAGGGCAATCCAGGTGAAAAAGGGCGTGAAATGATTGTCTGCTGTTGCTTTCACGGAGGAAGGATTGAACGACGACATTTACCCAGAATCACCCACAACACTGTTTTTGCCCCATCATGCATTGGGATCTCAACCCAGAATTCCAATGGGTGGGGGAGACTGCAGGAACTATGGGATAGCTACGGGATAGCTAAACACAGTGCAACACTCTGGAAATCGACACTAGCCTCGGTACATGGATGCACACCGCTGAATTAATGTGCTTAGTGTGGCCGCGTGCACTCGACTTTATACAACCTGTTTTTAAAAACCGGTTTCTGTAAAATCAGAATAATCCCGTAGTGTAGACATACCCACTATGTCATTTGAACATTTCCACTGAATCTTTGATTATTAATGTAAATAGTATTTATCCAGCTGATTTCCAAGGACAGTCTCGGAGTTAAGTGACTTTTTAATTGGATTATAAATATTCAGACCTTTTTTAACTCTATGATTTCTTTCCTGGGGACTGCACATCCCTGTGGGAGCCTTTAATGTCATACCCAAACAACATATACACCATACTGTAACCTAACAGGCAGACAGACCATTCAACACAACATAATAAATTCCTCAGTTTTACCCCACTTCAGACACGGGGACCTTACTAAGGAGGACAACATTGGCGCTTCAACATTGAGCCAGCCACAAGTATTGCTTCTGATGCAGACTCCCCGGGGCTCAAATGCAATGCCACCACAGGTCTCCAAGCCCTGCTTGCCAGGAGAGTGATGGACAAGGTATTGCAACTCCAACCCAGCACCCCCACATGGAAGCCTATTTTTTTTAAAAAAAAGATTAAACATTTGTTAGTTAAATTCTCAGTTATGAATTTGCAAAACAAGGACATGCAGCTGTGAAATCCTCATCTGAAACATGTAATGCTTCAACATTCAAATTCATAAATATTTCAGATGGTATACAAATGCAGCAGCAAACAGCAAGAGAGACCTCCCTGGATGGAAAATATACTGTAGATAAAGCGGATGCGGACGAGAGGAAGGGGGCCCTCATGTTTTGAACAGGAAACAAGCTTAGCAATACAACCAACCCTAATTTAGACTGCTTTTGTAATGTGCTGTCAAGAGGATCATGCTGGGTGATTCACTGTAATGAACTCCACCTGGATGCTCTGTAAATCTGAAACGGGGGACTGACTTAAGGCTGGTTATTGTTGTTACCACAGCTCTGGTTCAGTGAGCTCTAATTTGATCATTAAGTGACCATCCCACCAATGATCAATGAGAAATGCTTAAAAACTGTTAGTTCAATATACTACTCTTATAGGCAGACTGTTACAGAGATGGGTTTACTAAAGAGTTTTGTCTTCTCCTGTTTGGAAAAAAAAGAAAGTCCCCCATTTCCACCTTCAAATCCAGATTATATAAAGAGACATCATCATGGCTGATGAAAATACTAGGAAAAACTGATCTATTAAGGTTGACCTCCAATACTGTAACTCTTGTTAAGTTAGTTCAGGGTGTATCAGTCATTAGAACCAGTAGTTCACTGATTCCCCAAATTAATTTTTAGTCCCAAAAATAAAACTTTTGATGTTTTTGAACTGTAATATACAGTACTTAACTGTTGGATATATACGAGCTACTTTATGACTCAAAGAATCTTTCATCAGCTGAGTCAGGATCAAATTAATTCTTAATTGCCCTACAAGTGCTTTTACATAGTTTGAAATGTATTAGTATCTTAGTAATCTTACTGACTGGAGGCTACACTGCCAAAAAAAAGTAGTATATAGAAATATTAAGAAAGTACAAATAAATGATTTCTACAAAAAGTTTTTTGAATTAACAATTAAAATATTAATGTATTTAATGCTAGTATAAATAATAGACAGCATATTATTATTAATTTTATCATGCTGACAAGGCCTTATGTATTACTATGTATATTTGCAAGTGTATCTAACATGGGAGGAACCTGAAACATTATGTATGAATATTCTTGCATTTCAGTGGAGGGGTTGGTCATATTTCAATCCCAGGAACTGAAACTCTCCTGATTGTTTCAGCTCAAGGTTGGGTTCCATTTTCTGCTTCTAGTTCAGGTGTTATCAAAGTCTCCATACAATATCTCATGAGATTTCAGCACTGTTGAACAGGATCCAGAACTCTACTCACAATTTTACCTCAGTCCTGAAATCGGGATCCTAGCTTAGTGTAAGTTGAGCTTAATATTTTGATGCACAATGTATATGTATCCACAGCCCAGTTTGAGTAATGAAAGAGATATTGCAACCTAAAAGTCACAAAGGTAAATAAACAAATTTATTTCCATATATTACTGACATTTTAGGCTATTAAAATAATGTCAAAGTGAACTGCAAACACTATCAGTGAATGCTTATTTGTTTCAGAACAACTGGGATTTACAAAAAAATCACTTTGCCTGTGTCAGTCAGATGACTCCTGTTAAAAAACTGCTCACTAGTGTAAGTAAGATATTCATAATCTGTATGCTTCTAAAATAATGTTACATTCTATGACAGTAATTTATTCTGATATCATGTGAAGTTTTACATAGCACTTTTTCAAAGTGCAACAGCATGGAACATCCAACTAAATACTGTTAACTGATTGGAACATCTTTCCTACACACAATCAAAAATGACATTTTGAATGACCTATTAAGAGTATATCCATGCTTTTCTACTGACAATGGAATGACTGGGCTGACTACATTCTAATAATCATGACATCACTGCTTGCAAACTATTTTTACAGTTTTCAAGGTTATAGTTGACATGGACAGTTGAAAAAAATGGTATATCTTGTATTCTCAGAGCAATCAAAAACCCTGAACATGAAAGCTACTTGGAAAACCTTCAAGCTCAGCTTGAATTATTTAAATATTTTGAACCCCAAAATTTTGAAACCTAGCCCCTTTTGTCAGGCTAGAAAATATCACAAAAATAGTGAGTCTTGGAAGACTTCTAAGTAAGTCTAGTAAGTCTTGTTACTTAAATTATTTTACACTTTTGGTGTGACCAACAATTACTGAGATCTTAATGTGTTTTTAAAAAACATTTATCCTGAGGTATATCAAAGTTATTAAAATATGTTTTGGCACATGTACAAAAACCCAAAATGGTTTTCTGCCAGTTAGAATTAAAAAGCCAAAAGTCTCCACTTTACAGTAAAAATTCAACTGAGTAGCTTTCTGGAAAGAACTGAAACTATTTGTGTGCGTAAATATTGACCTACCAAACAGGACTTTTCACAGAGATGAGGATCAGAAGCAGAAGTTCTCTGTGATGGGGTGTCTGCCTCACACAGATGCAAAAATGGTTAACCTCAGCAAAGAGCAGTGGAGGTGAGTCCTCTGAGCGGCCCAGAGACGCTTTGTGAGGTGCAGCTTAGGGGGGAACAAATCTGGGCCCCCAAGGGTCAGTCCTAGGACAGATCCTATTCAACTTATTCATAAATGATCTGGAGAAGTGGGTAAACATTGAGGTGGCAAAATTTGCAGATGATACTAAACTGCTCAAGATAGTTAAGACCAAGTACTTGAAGAACTTCAAAAAGATCTCACAAAACTAAGCGATTTGGCAACAGAATGGCAAATGAAATTTAATGTGGATAAATATAAAGTAATGCACATTGGAAAAAATAACCCCAACTATACATACAATATGATGGGGGCTAATTTAGCTACAACTAATCAGGAAAGAGATCTTGGAGTCATCGTGGATAGTTCTCTGAAGACGTCCGCTCAGTGTGCATCGGCAGTCAAAAAAGCAAACAGGACGTTAGGAATCGTTAAAAAAGGGATAGAGAATAAGATGGAGAATATCTTATTGCCCTTATATAAATCCATGATATGCCCACATCTTGAACACTGCATGCAGATTCAGCTCAAAAATGATATACTGGCATCAGAGAAGGGCAACTAAACTGATTAGAGGTTTGGAACGGGTCCCATATGAGGAGAGATTAAAGACACTAGGACTTTTCAGCTTGGAAAAGAGGAGACTAAGGGGGGATATGATAGAGGTATACAAAATCATGAGTGATGTGGAGAAAGTGAATAAGGAAAAGTAATTTACTTGTTCCCATATTATAATAACTAGGGGCCACCAAATGAAATTAATGGGCAGCAGGTTTAAAACAAATAAAAGGAAATTCTTCTTCACACAGTGCACAGTCAACCTGTTGAACTCCTTGCCTGAGGAGGCTGTGACGGCTAGGACTATAACAGGGTTTAAAAAAGAACTAGATACATTCATGGAGGCTAAGTCCATTAATGGCTTAGCCAGGATGGGTAAAGAATGGTGTCCCTAGCCTCTGTTTGTCAGAGGATGGAGATGGATGGCAGGAGAGAGATCACATGATCATTATCTCAGGGGCACCTGGCATTGGCCACTGCTGGTAGACAGGACACTGGGCTGGATGGACCTTTGGTCTGACTCAATATGGCCATTCTTATGTTCTTATGGCCCAGCAGGTTCAGATAAGAGGAGCTGAAGTGCAGAGCAGGGTCAGGAACTGCCTGGAGCTCATGGAATAAAGACTAGGCTCCCAGGAGGTGGAAGGAGTACTAGCGCCATGGGCAGCACGGTGCCTGAAGGCCCTCAGTAAAGGGCAAAGTAGGTGCAGGGGCCACAGGGAAGAGTCCTAGGGAAAAATGGTGAGCAGTTCCAAGGAGAGCAACACGTAGCTGCCATCAGCAGGGTTCCTGGGTTGAGACCTGGAGTACTGCATGGACCCAGGTCCCCCTCACTCATCACTGGGGAAGTGGCATGATTATTCGACTGCAATATTACCCCTAAAAGGGGGAAACTCGTATGGTGACATGGCCGGAGGGCCAAGCTACAAAAAGGATGCTCCAGTTCCTGAGGCTGCGAGAGGAGCTGCAGCTGCATGCAAAGACAGAGTGGAAGTGTGCAAGCAGGGGATGGTGGCCTTGAGTAAATCCCAACACTGACCAGGAGGTGGGGCCAGCCCCTGGTGAGTGATGCTCCTTGTGATATACCATTTCCATTATTGGAGACTAAGTCTGGAAAATCAAGCTGAGGACTTATGATGTTGATGATGATCATATCTGTAAAGAAATTCATACTTGTCCATGGCAGGTCCTAGAAACCATTCTGAATGCTGACATGCAGACCTAACAGCAGACATGCAGACCTAACAGCAGGCACATATTCACCTCTTCAGAAAATCATAGGTCCAATTCACCACGTTGTTGCTTCACTGAAGTCAAAGGACCTAGAATGTATAAAACTAGACCACTATAATGATAACCCAGGTCCTTAATATAAAGTATTTTACATAGAAACTTTTCAAAATTATCATTTTTTCAATAAAGGAAGTTTTTCATATGCAAACTGATATTTTCATGAAATTCTTAATACTCATGAATTTTCCCTAGAGCCATATTCTGAAATTTTCTTCAACAAGAACTGTTTTTCACAATCTTTTTTTTTTGAGTTAATCCCATCAGATGGGGGTCTACACGAGTCCTGTCCCTCCAAAGTGTTTTGTTCAATGCCATAACCTCCATCACACCACAGCTAACATGTCTTCCTTTATGACATCCTACCACTTTTTCTTGGGTTAGCCTCTCTGTCTTTTTCATTCAGTCTTTATCTGCTGGATTTTCTTACCCACACAGTTGTCAGAATGGCACTTTACATGACCTACCCATCTGAGCCTGCACTCCCCTCTGTTTCATTTATGGGTGTTACTTTGAGCATATCAAGAACTTATACATTCTTCATGTGGTACTCGTCACCCATCTCTACATTTGCTTTTCTATGGAACAGATCGTTTGCTCATGGTTTTGTTTGTTGTTGTTGTTTTTGTTTTTGTTTTCTTTGCCTAACACTCAGAACCATACATTAAAACTGGACAAACCACATTTTATAAACTTTGCTTTTTAATGTTACTAGTTTCTTCCTGTCACATACCACACCACTTATCTTTCTCATTTTGAGCCAGACATTTATTATTCATTAGGAACAAAGAATGTAGGCCATACTTAAAGAAGTGGAGAACCTATGCTGGGAAACAGTGACTCTTGAAAAAAATTGAGGGTTGTGGTAGATAATCAGCTGAACATGAGCTCCCAGTCTGATGCTATGGCCAAAAAAGCTAATGTGATCCTGGAATGGATAAACAGAGGTGGTCGTGAGTAGGAGTAGAGAGGCAATTTTACTTCTGTATTTGGAACTGGTGTGACCTCTACTGGAATACTGTATCCAGTTCTGGTGCCCACAATTCAAGAAGAATGCTGGTACATTGAAGAGGGTTCAGAGAAGAATGACAAGAATGATTAAAATATTAGAAAATATGCATGACAGTAATAGACTCAAGAGACTCAATCTATTTAGATTAACAAAGAGAAAGTTAAAGAGTGATATAAGAAGTATCTACATGGGGAAGAAATATTTCATAATGGGCTCTTCAAACTAGCAGAGAAATGTATTACATGATCTAATGGATGGAAGTTGAAGCTAGACAAATTCAGACTGGAAATAAAGCATACATTTGTAATAGTGAGAGTAATTAACCATTGGAATAATTTATTAAGGGTTATGGTGGATTTTCCATCATTGATTATTTTTCAATAAAGATTGGATTTTTTTTCTAAAAGATACACCCTAGGAATTATTTTTGGGAAGTTAAATGGCTAGTGTTATATAGGAGATCAGATTAGATGATCACAGTCGCCATCCCTTCTGGCCTTGGAATCGGTGCTTCATCCTAGCTCTAATTTCAACTCCATTTCCTCATTTTTCCAGATTCTGGAACCCAGATACTCGAAACTGTATTTCAGAATGAAAAAGGTAAATTTTTTCAATTTTACTCAGTTTGTCCAAAAATATAATTTAAGGGTTTTTTTGGCAAGGATAGAATTGTAACTTTTTTGTTCTGAAACACATTAAACATGACCAAAATCAGTGGGTTTTTTTTGCCTATTAATTATGCCATCAACTTTTGCAAGTGAAAATTTGAAGTCAAGGAAAAAAAGCATATAATATTTGGATTTTTCCCAAATGCAGTTAATATAATATTTTGTTAGTTTCCCATCATTACCCTTTGGATGAAAATATTTGTGCACAGTTCTACTGTAATAACTAATAATAATGTAATAAAATAATTACTGTATGAATCATCCTCCAATACCACACCAGTGCACATTGGAGGCAATGCAGGCCAAAAGTTATTCATAGTAAATATAAATAGCTAAATATATTAATCAGATTAATTAAATACAGTCTCAGCTCAGGCTACAGTGTTTTCATGCCTCACAAAACATTGTGCTGTTTCAAGGATGATTACAACTTTTTTGTTTATATAACTAATCCTGTATTGACTAGTAATACTGTATAGTGATTAAAAACCATTTTGTATCCAGAAGGACACATAATTGACTGATGCTTCCTTCCACCGCTATATGCTAAAGATGTAAAATCGCTGCTCAACATTTCTGAAAATCAGGCTTAAGGTTTGCACTCAAAACCAGAGATCAATGATCTGGTAGAGATAATGGCGAAAAAAGAAGAAAGCAAGATAATCTCCCAGCTCCTGTTCAAACAACTGAACTAAATCTGTGCGGCTTGAGAAGCTAGTATATTATAGAATCTGAGATAGAATCTGGTAAATTTAATCCACCAAGTATGCTAAGGGGGAAAATTAACTTTTTTAAAGCAATGGGACCTTTTGGATGATCAACTAGATGAGGGGGTGATACTTTCAAAAGGGCTTTAGTTCTGGATCTTTAAAGGTATTTAGATGCTTACCTCCCAAAATCTGTCCCTTAGTGATTTAGGAGCACCAGTCTCATCACTCCTAAGTCAATTGGGCACTTTGGAAAATCTTACACCTAGGTCAACATTTGATTATTCTGTCTTACATCATTAGGATACCGCAGTATGAGGAAACAATAATCACTTAGGCCTGCAAAGACATCAGATTAAGCCAGTGTTTAGTAAGTGTGTGCAGCTTTGTTGCCTTACATATAATTCTGGGTAGAAAATGATACTTGAAGGCTGTGTTGCTAGTCAACAAAATTGATTTTGTAGAAGCAAATTAATATTAACTGTCCTTGAAAAACAACAATAGGAAAGATTAAGCCTGAAATTCTATTCCCATTATAGTACATTCAGGGCAGTATCTATAAAAGAGTATTAAATATCTCCAACCCATAAGTCTATTATTATAGTGATCAATAAAAATAATCAATCTATGCTGAATACATTCATGTAACATATTCAGAGTATTGTCATTTCAAGTATCTATCTAAATAATGCCATATTTTGTGAAGTCTTATTACCAGAACCAGAACAGTTAAATACCAGTATTAAGAACAGGACATGACATGGGATGGAAACATATTTGGTAGCTATCACAGGATGTCACTGGCCCTTTCAGAGGGAGCAGGGCCAGTGCACCTGTGACTCAAACTCACTTCAACTGGACTTAAAAGAGGGCACCTGGGCCTAAAGTAGAGAGAGATCCTGCTGAGTCATAGCTGCCTGAAAGCACCGACAGAGACAGAGAGCTGCCTGAGGAGGAAAGGAGAGATCCGGGGAGGAGGAGCAGTAGGGGTGAGCTGATACAGAGAGCCATTGAGAAGAGCAGAAGCTTGATGTGAGGACTGGCCAGAGCTGGGGAACCCTTGCTAAGTTACAGGAGAGCTTGTGCAGCAGCCCGTAGGAAGAAAAGTAAGAACCAGCCCAGCTAGGAGAAACTAACCCAAAAAGAAGAGGGCAGAGAGAGAGAGAGAGAGAGAGAGAGAGAGTGGAGGGGGGATCCCTAGAGCAGGATAGGGCTCACAGTCAGAAGTGGAGTACTTCAGGAAGTACCACTGCAGAACGGCTACAGGAAGGCAAGCCCAGAAGAAGGGGTTGGTTATGGAGGAACATTCTCTGCACAGGAGTAGGATTCACAGGCAGGGATGCCTGGATGAGTGAAACTGCGTGGAGATCTTCTCATCAGAGACCTAACTTGGGTCTACAAGAGAAGACTCGTGGGAGAAAAGCAGGTCTGAAACTCTCAGGTAGAAAGCCTGGAAAGTGAAGCCCTGGAACAGGAGCTAAAAGAACTGGGACAGCATGGTTAATGATTGTTGGGGAGAGTGGCCTGAGAACAGTGATCTTTGAAAGGGATTGAAGAGCTGCTGCATTGTAACCTTGTTTTACTCTGGGGTTTTGAGAAAAACTGTTTTATTTTGAGGGGACTGTGGCATTAAAATTAATACAAGGGTTTGAATTTGCCACTAAGAGTCCAAAGGAATTCCAAAGGGAAACAGAGGCAGGCATGCTTGCCATGCTGCAATCTGCTACTGGAGGGCACCACAGATGGTCTTACATTATCACAGTAGCACTGAAGGATGATCTCTTGCTGTTGATGAATGGACATCAGACATCCATTCTCATCCACCTGGACTGCAGCATTTTACACTGTAATTCATAAGATACTGCTGTCCTGCCTGACAGAGGTGGCAGGAGTTCAGGTGAATGCATTAAAATGATCTGAGTCCTACCTGGAAGGAAGCACCCCAAGAATAGTGGTAGGAAACTGAACTTCTGCCACAGATCCCCTACTTGTGGAGCTCTGTAAGGAGCAATTCTTCCTCAACCCCTATTCAAAATTTACATGGAGCTACTGGGAGAACAGGTATGATGACATGGAATTATGGCAATTATATGCTAATGACACACAGTTCTACCTATTGTTCAGCACACAGGAACATACCACTACCAATAAAATGGCCCAATTCTTAGATGAGATCAGCCCATGGATGAACAGCGGCTGGTTGAAACTGAACCCAAGCAAGACAGAAGCAATGCTGATGGCCAGAGGAAAGCACTTCGAAAGGTTTGCAGCCACCATGCAGTCTCTTTTGGTTTATGGCAGACCAACAATTGGTTAATTAAGTCTGTAGTTCAGGAGTGTTCCTAAATTTCTCATTGACATTAAGCTCTCACACAACAACATCCACATGTAATGCTTTCTACCATTTCCAGCTAGCTAGGAGACTCCATTCCATCTTGCCAGATGAGGACACTACCTCAGTTACAATACCTTTATCACCATCCATCTAGACTACAGCAATTAAATATACTGGGGCAGGAAGCCATCAGCCTTCAGAAAACTCCAATTACTGAAGAACACCGCAGCATAGATCCTCAATATTATGGGATACCATGAGCACACTAAATCCGTCTTCTGCTTCCTATAGACTATCAAGCCAAGTTCAAGGTCCTGGTATCTGTCTTCAAAGCACTCAATGGCCTAGGCTCAGAATCTCTTTACAATAAATTGCCTAAACCTTCAAGATGAGGACTGTGGTCAGCAGCTCCACTTCTTAGATACAATGAGCTGTCAGCCACAAGGGCATACCTTGTCTGTGCCAGATGCAATGCCTTTTCAGGTGCTGGTCCCTGCTCATTGAATGAACTCCCATAGGAACTGTGAACCATCACAAACCTCAGCACCTCCTGCTCCAAGTACAGTACACACTTCTTTGACCTTGCCTTCACAAATATAAACACATAGCAACATATACATATAATAATAATTTTTTTAAAATGGATTTGTATCCATTTATTCTTTTGCGTAGAGACTGTCTGGTTTGGCCAATGTACATGGCAGAGGGGCATTGCTGGCACATGATAGTATATATCATGTTGGTAGATGTGCAGGTGAATGAGCCCCTGATGGCGTGGCTGATGTGATTAGGTCCTATGATGGTGTCACTTGAATAGATATGTGGACAGAGGACAGAGCTGCCATCGGGCTTTGTTGCAAGGATAGGTTCCTGGGTTAGTGTTTATGTTGTATGGTGTGCGGTTGCTGGTGAGTATTTGCTTCAGGTTGGGAGGCTGTCTGTAAGCGAGGACTAGCCTGTCTCCCAAGATCTGTGAGAGTGAGGGATCATCTTTCAGGATAGGTTTTAGATCTTTGATGATGCGCTGGAGAGGTTTTAGTTGGGGGCTGTAGGTGATGGCTAGTGGCGTTCTGTTATTTTCTTTGTTGGGCCTGTCCTGTAATAGGTGGCTTCTGGGTACTCTTCTGGCTCTGTCAATCTATTTTTTCACTTCAGCAGGTGGGTATTGTAGTTTTAAGAATGCTTGATAGAGATCTTGTAGGTGTTTAGCTCTGTCTGAGGGATTGGAGCAAATATGGTTGTATCTTAGAGCTTGGCTGTAGACAATGGACTGTGTGGTGCATCCTGGTTGGAAGCTGGAGGCATGTAGGTAAGTATAGTGGTCAGTGGGTTTCCGGTATAGGGTGGTGTTTATGTGACCATTGCTTATTAGCACAAATCTTATTATTAACAAATCTGACATCAGGAATCATAACATTCAAAAACCAGTGGGAGAACACTTCAAACTCTCTAACTACTCAGTGACAGACTTGAAGGTGGCAATTTTGCAACAAAAAAACTTCAAAAACAGACTCCAAAGAGAGACTGCTGAACTCGAATTAATATGCAAATTAGATACAATTAACTTAGGTTTAAACAGAGACTGGGAATGGTTGGGTCATTACACTAATTGAATCTATTTCCCTATGTTAAGTTCTCATCACACCTTCTATGGGTCATCTCAATTATCACTTCAAAGGTTTTTTTTCTCCTGCTGACTGATAGCTCATCTCAATTGATTGGACTCTTCCAGTTGGTATGCATACTTCCACCTTTTCATGTTCTCTGTATGTATAAATATCTCCTGTCTGTGTGTTCCATTCTATGCATCCGAAGAAGTGAGCTGTAGCCCACGAAAGCTTATGCTGAAATAAATTTGTTAGTCTCTAAGGTGCCACAAGTACTCCTATTCTTTTTGTATTTTTCTAGTGACTATGCAGTTATTTATTAATTCTGTGAATCCTTCCAATTTACTTTTACACTAAAAATTCTGAAACAGCTGCTTGCTTTGATCCAAGCTGTAAAATTATTATAAATTAAATCATATCTGGAATCCGGTAATAGGCTTATTAAAATGTGTATTTACTTCTTTATTATTGCTCAATAGCTGTTGTCAGAATTAGAAAGTGGCATTAGAGGAGTACATAAAAATCTCACTGACCTACCTTTGAGAATACAAATTATTTTATATTTCAAGATTACAAACTTGAAGCAAAGCTAGCTAATACAAGGAACAGAAACTTAACATAGGGAGAATGGAGGTATATAGCAGTGGCAGGGGTCAAGTTTTAAAGATGGCACAGGATGATGAGAGACTGGATACGTTTTTGTAACCTCTAAATTGTGGCCCTATATCTCACTGTAATTACCACCAAGCAAACTTACATTATAAATAGGAAAAGTGAAGAAAAATAGATAGAGAATTAATCTAATTTAAAGTATGGGCCAGATTTCCCTCTCAGAAATGTATGCTGGCACATTTTAACAGGTCCAGGAAGCCCATTAAAATGTGCCTTCCTCCCTACTCCCCATCCTCCTGTTTTCACCTGTGTCTTCAAGGAGGCTTACCTCAAGGGGCATACTTCACCAATCTCAGCTATTTTTCCAGAATTCAGTATACTTCTAATGGTCTGTGTCCTTGTCAAGTTAACTGTATATAGTCAGGAAAACTGTCCCCAAAAACCCTTCCACCAATTCAGGGCTGGAGTGAGAGCAGCCAAAATAACACACAACTTGAGTCATCTCTGTCTGGTTCTTCCCACTCTAAACTACATCCTGCAGAGCTATAAGGAAGGCTGCAAACAGAAATAAATAGAAATAAAATAATTTAAAACTAACTTTTTTTTCAGTAACAAAATGGGTACATCTCACAGAAAAACCCAAGGAGGGAACCAGGT
The DNA here is from genome assembly GCF_016161935.1 of Mauremys reevesii. Classification (NCBI taxonomy): domain Eukaryota; kingdom Metazoa; phylum Chordata; order Testudines; family Geoemydidae; genus Mauremys; species Mauremys reevesii. The sequence goes on along the minus strand of NC_052628.1, from coordinate 55,374,136 downwards.
TTGAGAGATTTCCTCTGCAGACTATCCCCTGCATTGTTTTTAATGAGCGTATCATGATCAGTGGAACTGGAGTCAGAGGGCCTGTGTTCCCAAGAGTGACCATTACTTATGGGACCCAGAGAAACATAGTATGCAGACAGTTAGGCAGGAAGCAACACAATGCATAGATTTACTAACATTGTACTTCTTCAATTTAACTTGCATTAATTTTCACTCTGTGCCAAAGAAACAATGAGGAGGTAGAGGTTCTCTCTCTTTTTTGTTTAAAGCTCCCTGCAACTCCCACCGCACATTCATCATGGTCCTGAGGAGTCATGTTTTCAGAGCTTACTTCAGTGGCAAATGACTACAGAATAACCTTCAAGGGAGGAACTTCACAGAATCAAAGGTGCTCAGTGGAAAAGATTGTACAACCTCTGGAGAACCTTTGTGGATTCAGGGGGAGGGAAGATCCAGCCCTGTGAGGTAATTGTATATTTGCAATAAAGACTTCAAATATCCAGTGAAAATTTAAAGTTGGCACACTTCCTGCAGGACACTATGCAGTGCCTCACATCCTGCTGACACTCTGAGACTCACACGCAGAGATAGGAAGCAATTGCAGAGATAAGATAGAGAAGACACCCAGGCAGGACTATAGCAACATCAGTATTATTTTCACTTAATACATTGTTTCTTGCTGTTACTTAAATATGTTTTCTTAAAATCTGCTTCAGTCACTGAAATACTCCAACATGTGTGGAAGCCACACTTATACAGACATTTGAGAATGTTTAAAGGATATTTACCATCAATACTACGCAGTTCCATAAATCATACATTGCTTGGTAATGCACCTATAAAACCATTTAGTTAACATGACAATACAGGATACTTATTTCATGATTTATAATGAATGGAAGAGGAGAATCCCCAAAGAGGAATATTTACTGAGAATAGAGAATCTGAACATGGGAAAGAAATTGTTTGACATTCTTGACACAAAGATTGTTCAGTGTTATAAAGTGTGGTTGAGTATATTGGGACATTTGGTAGAGCAAGTGGCTGTTTTGAAGACAAGGAATTAAAATATAAAGCAATTATAAATTGCTTGACAATTTTATATGACCATTTTTCTATATATAAAAAGCAACAAAACAAGCACAGTAAGAGCAGAAACTTTTTAAGATGCTATTAAAGTAGATGAATTATTCAAAAGGGCTATGCAATTATGTATGGGATATGTAAATATTTAAATAAAATTAGGGTTTTTAAAATTAAATGTAGTGCTTCTAAAAGGTGCCAGATTGAAACACTGAAAAGATGACTGCACTTAACAGAAGAATAGCACAAGCCGAGGGAGTACACCATTTCCTTCACTGCCCCACCAGTATGAAAGATGCCTTACTTGGAGAGACCACCTGTGAAGGTGAGATGGCAATTTAAGATCCAATTCAGGAAAACACATAAGCACATGCGTAAAGTTCTTATGTGATTTCTTGAATTGGGGCCTGCCACAGGATAGCTGGTCCCTGGAGACAGACTAGGCTCAGCACCCCTGCATCAGAACAGGTGAGTCCAATCCAGTCAATTAATGGAGGCTGAGCTGCACGTGGGCCTACAAAGGGCTTCCAATGAGCAGTAAAAAGAAAACTGATTGGGACAGGCTGTGTCTGGGGAGGGAAAGCCACAGCAGTGTGGTGCTAACTCCTGTGGTAGGCCCCCTGAAGCACAGGCCAGGTGCTCAGGGAGAAAGCCCTGAAGCTGCTGTTCCAGAGAGAGGGCAGAATTGGGAAGCTACCAGAGGCGCCTGAGAGGGGTGGAGCTGAAACCTGAAAGTGAAGACTGAGTTAAAAGACTGTTTTTTTGTTTACTATTAAGAAAAAAACCTCCTTGAAAGAGACTGGGCATGGCAGCATATATTGTGGAGCTGAGGAGAAGCCCAATTCAGTGACTGTCTCCATATTAATTCAACCCACAGTTTCTATTAAGAAGATGGTTTGGTTGTCGTGCGGATATCTGGAATGGGACTGAGATCATGCAATCATTTCACACAGATGAATAATCATCCATCCATTGTAAACCATTATCACTTAATACTGAGATTTATCAAATTTGCCCAAGGGTTTATATGTAATATTGCTGCGAGTAACCAGATAATCTCTGACAGATAATCTTACAAGGTTTGTCCAGCTGAATGCATGGGGAGTTAGATCTTGGAGAAAATGCTTATCATTAGTCATAATATAGTTCTTTTTAGAGGCTATTATATACACAAATAAAATTGTTTTTCCCTCCCAAATCTGATTGAATTGTTCTTTAAGGTGCAGAACTGATGCCTATAGGTTACACATATGCATGGAAATAAATGATACCTTGTGTCAGTCATGTAGGAGCATAAATAGCCTAAAAAGGACAAGTGGCCAGGATCATGGAGTTTGCTGGAATTCAATAGTCAAGGATAAGTTGGGCAAGCATAACTATTCCTAAGGAGTGAAAGAAATTCAAGCAGAATGCAGAGCTCATTTTCAAGGTTTCCCTGAAATTGAAAGATGAGGAGGAAAAAGTGCTGCAATTCTGAGTTGAAGGTTGCAGGGAAAGGTATGTCAGACAAAGGGATAAAACAGCTATTACAAGCCCCCACTCAGGCATGGCTTTCTATAGCTTCACATATATTACAACATATATGCTGACTGCAGCCATGGAATTTTGGCTGTGGTTCCCTGAAGGGAAAGTGACATAGATGGAAGGGTCTGATCATAGTCCCAGGGAATGGATAGATATATAAGACAGAGCATAGAAGTACTTTTAAATTTTACCATTTGAGCACTGAAGAAGTGTATGGGTTTTTTCCCCCTTTAAAACACTGGTAAAATGTTAAATATTTCCATCTGATATCATTGTATTTCCCACTTTAGTCTTGTATCATAAGAGTTAACATAATCTAAATGCCAAACTGTACATTGCAGTTACTATGGTAATTGCTAATTGTATATTGATTAGTAGAGGAAGTGGTCTTATAAAACCTATACAATTAGCTATAGAACCCTAAGGATATCTGGAATTGCATTAGTATATGCATCTTTACTTTGGAAAATGTTGCTCTTATCCTTGCTTTAGATTTTGTGTTTACACTCACTGACTGACTCTGACCTGTTTTCAGAGCTCCACTCCACTGAAAATCTAGATCCTGCAGCTCTAATGAAGACAAGATTTAATCAAATTTATAACTGATTGGTCTCCTTATGTGAAGTCATGAAGGAATAAACTTGTGACTCAATCCTACATTCCTTACTCAGGTCCACATCATTCCTACAAAGGAAAATGCTCACAAGGGTCAGGGAAGTCTGAGTTTTAGCTCAAACTGTTCTTGGAATCAGCTGATTGTAACCAACAGGGACCTTGATCCATAGCCCACTGAAGTTAAAAGAGTCTTTCCATTTATGTCAGCAGGCTGTGGAAGTGACTCTAGCAGGGGCAGAAGACATGGCTTTCCTAATATATCCATATTCTAAAATCTGTAGGGGAAATCCTATGACCTTAGGGCATCTACTGAGAGCAAGATCATTTCATGGTAGCTCAATGACTGCACAATGCAAGTTGTAAGGTGCTGAAAGGGTTTACATGTAGGTCTTATTACATTCCAATTGAAGTCTGCAAGACATCCTTTGGAAAGGAAGCATTGAGCGTTACATTCTAAATTGCTAACTTGTGTATTGTAACTTATTGAAACACCATGCACTGACATTAATATTTCACTGAAGACACAAGATTATGTAAATCAATAATTAATGGTATTTTCCGTCTCTAAGTTATGTGCTTCTATGAGAATGTAAACACATTCAAAGATATGAGCACACTGGGCTACCTGAAAGGTTATCTCTTGCTATAAATTTGTATGTGAGAAGATTTGTAGTTCTCTGACATAGGCATTGGTTTAGTGCTCGCAATTAGCTAGATCTGAACATCTCCACAATTCAGGAGAGTTCAGATTTAGGGTTTTGGTTTAGTCAGTAAACTTCCACAAAATTTTGAGTTGGTCAGAAGATCTGAGTTTCAAGTTTAAGGATTTTCAGTTGGATTGGTACTTTTATATGAAATAGCAGATAAACTTGATCTCTACATGATATCTTACATCAATCATCTGAAAACAAGGGTTTTTAAAATAAAAAATGCTACTTAAAATAAAACAGTTGAAATACAGCTATTTTAAGAGTGAAAATTACTCATTTTTTTAAATCTGCCTACAGCGTTACTCATCTTGCTCTTTGATGAAGGAAGTGGTTAGTTAGCCATCAGTATGCAATCACACCAGATTTTAGGAACTCAGAATAGCTTCATCATTTACACTGTATTATTTTATACATAAGGATAAGTATTTGGATGTTTTATTAACTACAGCATATGCTGTAATTTCTAGAGTTTCTTGTTTTTAAAAATCAAAGATGTTATATATAGACAAACATATGCACATTATTAGCTTTTAAATTTCACAGAAAATCTTAGACACTGTGAAATCCAGTACCATTTACATTATGGCTCTCACAGATTACAGAATGGAAAAAAATCTGCAAACTAGCTCAACCTATGAAACAGACTGTTTTCCTGCCAGAGAAATCTGTTCTTATAATTGCAGATTAGCCTCTCAGTCTTCTGCAAGCCACTGACAAATCAGTTAGAAAACTAATAGTTCACTTCCTTAAGAACTTTCACTGAACTGTTCTTTGCAGAATAATCCTTGAAGCACAATATCTCATAAGTAACAACTAAAGAGGTATTAACATCTTTTCCTGAAAGCTCGATTAGGTATGGATACCTTAGATTGACCCTTTGTATGTACTAAATTCATGTAATGATATAAAAATATAATTTAAATTTATCAAAAACTTACAGCTTTCCAACATGAAATCACATTAGTTATGTGTTGTTCAAACACAGGGATCAGCCACATGGCATTCAATTCATTGTGGGGATTGGTGCTTCCCCATGCAAGGTAACAATATGAATGCACAACTGCTGCCAAGAGTGAGCTTTACTTTATACCAGTGTAAAACCTGTTCTAATAAAGATGATCCAGCTAATTTTCTAATCTGCATAATTAAATCATGGTCATACTGGCTTGCTTATATTGTAATCATTTCCATGTGCTAGTTTATATTTAGCAAATGAAAACCACACACTCACAACCCAAAGAAGCTAACATGAATGTGGGAAAATATTATCAGGGTAGAAAGCATAAAAAACATTTTTTTTAAAGTTACTTTCAAACTACTTTCCTTGCTTTATAAAATGCCACTAGCAAATATAATGCTGCTTTCATAATGTAACCGTGGTGACATATTTGTAAAGCAGCATGTAAGCACTCATAAAAGGGTAATGACTTCCTTAAGTGATAATAAAATAAGCTTTCATGTTGAGATATACTGTAGTGCTACTGTTCATGTGCAACAGTAGTAACATTACCTATTTATTTTTTATCTTCTAAAAAACCCCATGAAGTTAGTGTGTTTGGTTACTGTCTGCGTAAGTATGGTTTGGGACAGTATGCATGTGATGAAAACTACCTGCATGAACCTACAACTAGCCCAAAAATTCATTATTTCTGAACCATAAATTACTGCAGACACCATGGTCATCATATATCTAGAATACAGGTTGGCAAGTTCAGCAAATTTGTGAAGCACAGTTTTAAGGTTTGCATGATATCCAAAATTCTCACATGCAAAACTAGGACTAGGTGAAGGATAAAATAAAGGAAAACAGAGGAAGTTGAAAAGAAAAAAGGACAAAGACAATGTAAAAGGGGACATTGTCAAGACAAAAGTAATATTTTTTAAAAAATCCTGTCCTGTGTCACACCATTTTAGAACAGGAAACCAAAGAATTTAACAATCTAATTTGCTTGTCACAATTTTGTCTTATTTGCTTACAGTTTCTGCTTTGCTCAGCTTGGATAATGACACTACAATGTTTAGTCAGCTGCATAATTTAGGCCAGACTATGATCCCAGCTATGTTCTTAAGGAATGACCAAGGCAGGGGAAGTCATCTGAATCTTCACCATCAACATCATTATATGTTATTTACATTATTGTAGCACCTAGAATCCTCATCATGGACCATGATTCCTTTGTGCTGAACAAACCAAGCAAAAAGACAGTCCTTGCTCCCAAGGAGCTTGCAATCAAAGGACTTGTCTATACAAAGAGTTAGTGCCTGGCAAGCTGGGGTATAAATCTACATTACTCCAGCATGTTCTGTGCATGAACTGTGCATGTTCACCCTGCTACTACTAAAATTCCCTTGTTTGCTTTGAACTACTACTATTTGAAACTGCAGTAAATCAATGTGCACTAGGATAGCACAGGCAGTAGTGTCAGAACACCAGCAGTCTAACCTGAGCATCAGAGTTGGGCACAGCATTGCAGCTCCAAGACAGGGCATGTCTAGAGAAATCTGCACTAACATATCTCTCTTCTTGTGATTTATAAACCATACCAGTGGCTTTGAAGTTCTGAAGGCATTAATAAAGCTATAGGAATATTTCTGGTAGGGAGACTTGCTCAAGAAGATAGTTACAGTGTTTCTCCCATGCAATCACCTTAGCAGCACTACAGGCACCATTTTGATGCAACTTTAAAGACTGGGAGCTTCCTCTCCAGTCAGTTTATCTGAAAGCTGTTATAAAAAACAGATAGGATATCAGCTACTCTTGGGGCAAGAAGCCCATACAATGCTTAAACGTTAGGGGGCTGATCCAACTCCCATAGAAGTCAGTGATTCTGATGGGATTGTGCCTTAGAGCTAAACAAGTAACACAAACTGGGAGTCACAAATATTTTCTTAACTAATAATAAAAAAACAGCATTGGGTTTGGGTCTTGTAGTCATACAAATATTCCTGAAACCTGAAAGTTTCACAAATTTAATAATGAATAACTATTTATCTGAAAAAAAAATCATACCAGAAGTACATGATGACAAAGAATGAATAATTCATCATAATTTGTTATTCTCTGTATTATTTGTTATTTTTATTGTCATAGAATCTAGGAGCCTAAGTCATGAACCAGAACTCCACTGTCCCAACAAAGAACAAAAAGATGTCCCTGCCCCAAAGAGACAGGGAGTATAATGTAAAATGAAAATATGTGAAGTTTGCAAATAACCCAGAGAGTGTAATTTGTTCATAAATATTCACTAAGTAGTTTGTATGAACACTGAATATATTAAGAGAAGTCAGGATTATCTCCATCTGTTGATGCTCCTTTGGAGTGATGCAGATCATAAAGCCCAGAAAAAGAACTCTCTGCTGAGAAGATACAATTGTGGAATGAACCTCCAGAGTAAATTAGATTCATTGAGATTCTGGCTATCTTTAAAGAATGCTGCAAAACCTTCTTTTTTGCTAAAAGTTTTCTACTATAAACAGAACTATATTTGCAACATCAGCTACTTCCCTGTTGTCCTGTTCCTAAAATCCCTACCCCTATGCAGAACTTTTTATGACCCAGTAGAGAAGAATAGCCAGAAACTCCAGGAAGTTCAGCTCAGGACTCCGCTATTGCCAACCTATGGAAGGTGATCAAATTCTGGTGATGATGGATGGCAATACAAAACCCTCATATAGACTGTAAATTTACAGCAAAATGTTAGGTTTATAATTGTACAAATAAGCCTGATCCATCCCAATTAGAGTCAATGTTAGATTTACCACTGACTTTAATGGGAGCAGGATCAAGCTCACAATCAGGAACAGCCAAAGTTAAGGTACACTTTTACTCAGCCTCTTTTGCATGTGCATGTGCATGAAAACACTGGTCATTAATTATATGATCAAATACTACTTTGACATAATGGAACATGTTCATGTGAAGGACCTTGTAGTACTTTGTATGACGCAGTACATGAAAGCCATTTATATAAAATGCATGCAGTTCATTGTAATTTGATAATATACTACAGATGAAGTAGGCCAAAACACACTGCCCCATGCTGATGCCAAAAAATACCATTCACCTTTCTTTATCTCAGTTTTCTTACCTTGAGAATGATATTAATACTAATACTTTAAACATACGTAGCAATTTGTCATCTGTATTTCTCAAAGCACTGGACAAAGGCGGACATACATGACTCTTCTAATTTTATGGAGTGGGTAGACAGAGTTTAAGTGACTTTTCAAAGGCCACATAGAAATCTATGTCAGACCTACACATTTTAACCCAAGTCTTTTGGCTTAGACCAAGGTCTAACCCATGATAATACAGTGCTGCATAGGGAAGACTTTAATCTGTATTTCAACTTGCCTATCTATACAGTGAGCCTAGTAACATTTTGCACTTACATTTCCCTCTGCGATTATAAGCACTTGACAGAGGGTGTGATTACCCTATTTAAGCACATGGGTTTGAACTGTATTTCCATGCCAAATGACAAGTTTCAAACATATTTTTTTCCTTCATGGAGAAACCAAGCTTGGAAACTTTCACCTAACATCAATATTTCTGAAAGTTACAAGCAACTAAAAACAGATTTTAAAACAGAAACTCTTTTGCAATATTATGTATTTTGCAGCACAAAAAAGAGGAAACTTCACAACTTTTAGACAGTCTGGACCTTCTTAAACTAAAAATGTGATCACCTGGCACTTAAAGAAAACAATATTGAATAAAAGTCAATAGAGAAGAACAGTCTCCACAATGTTTCAGAAAGTCCAAGAACAAGAGGAAACTGGCAACAAAAGAAAAATTCAGATGAGGCATCGAACTATCCTTAGCAACAAAACAGTAAAAGAAAAACATTTAACAAATCTGAAAGCAGTTAAAAATCAAATAAGGGGATATATATATTTATACATATGTAAATCACGATTAATTGTGCGATTAGTTGCGCTGTTAAACAATAATAGAATACCATTTATTTAAATATTTGTGGATGTTTTCTACATTTTCAAATATATTGATTTCAATTACAACACAGAATACAAAGTATATAGTGCTCACTTTATTTTCTATTACAAATATTTGCACTGTAAAAAGTAAAAGAAATAGTATTTTTCAATTCACCTAGTACAAGTACTGTAGTGCAATCTCTTTATCATGAAAGTTGAATTTACAAATGTAGAATTATGTACAAAAAAACCTGCATTCAAAAATTTAAAAAAATGTAAAACTTTGGAGCCTACAAGTCCAATCAGTCCTACTTCTTTTTCAGCCAATCTCTCAGACAAACAAGTTAGTTTACATTTGCAGAAGATAAGGGAGAAGCGGTGGATGTGGTATACCTAGACTTTAGTAAGGCATTTGATATGGTCTTGCATTATATTCTTATCGATAAACTAGGCAAATACAGTTTAGATGGGGCTACTATAAGGTTGGTGCTGGAAAGATATAACAAGTGGGGTTCCGCAGGGGTCTGTTTTGAGACCGGTTCAGTTCAATATCTTCATCAATGACTTAGATATTGGCATAGAAAGTACGCTTATTAAGTTTGCAGATGACACCAAACCTGGAGGGATTACAACTGCTTTGGAGGACAGGGTCATAATTCAAAATGATCTGGACAAATTGGAGAAATGGTCTGAGGTAAACAGGATGAAGTTTAACAAAGACAAATGCAAAGTGTTCCACTTAGGAAGGAAAAATCAGTTTCACACATACAAAATGGGAAGAGACAGTCTAGGAAGGAGTACGGCAGAAAGGGATCTAGGGGTTATGGTGGACCACAAGCTAAATATGAGCCAACAGTGTGATGCTGTGCAAAAAAAGCAAACATGATTCTGGGATGCATTAACAGGTGTGTTGTGAGCAAGACACGAGAAGTCATTCTTCCACTCTACTCTGCACTGGTTAGGCCTCAACTGGAGTATTGTGTCCAGTTCTGGGCACCGCATTTCAAGAAAGATGTGGAGAAATTGGAGGGGGTCCAGAGAAGAGCAACAAGAATGATTAAAGGTCTTGAGAACATGACCTAGGAAGGAAGGCTGAAAGAATTGGGTTTGTTTAGTTTGGAAAAGAGAAGACTGAGAGGGGACATGATAGCAGTTTTAAAAGGGTGTCATCAAGAGGAGGGAGAAAACTTGTTCACCTTAGCCTCTAAGGATAGAACAAGAAGCAATGGGCTTAAACTGCAGCAAGGGAGGTTTAGGTTGGACATTAGGAAAAAGTTCCTAGCTGTCAGGATGGTTAAACACTGGAATAAATTGCCTAGGGAGGTTGTGGAATCTCCATCTCTGGAGATAGACATTTATCTAACCTACTCTTAACTATCAGGGATGTTCTAGACAGTATTTGGTCCTGCCATGGGGGCAGGGGACTGGACTCGATGACCTCTCCAAGTCCCTTCCAGTTCTAGAATCTATGAATCTATGAATAAGATAATGCTACCTGCTTCTTGTTTACATCATCAGCAAGTGAGAACAGCCGTTTGCATGGCACAGTTGTAGCTTGCATCGCAAGATATTTACATGCCAGATGTGCTAAAGATTCATATGTCCCTTGATGCTTCAACCACTATTCCAGAGGACATGCATCCATGGCGATGACGGGTTCTGCTCAATAACGATCCAAAGCAGTGTGGACTGACACATGTTCATTTTCATCTGAGTCAGATGCCACCAACAGAAGGTTGAGTTTCTTTTTTGGAGGTTTGGGTTCTGTAGTTTCTGCATGAGAGTGTTGCTCTTTTAAGATTTCTGAAACCATGCTCCACACCAGTGGTTCTCAACCAGGTGTCCGGGGCCCCCTAGGGGCCATGAGCAGGTTTCAGAGGGGCTACAAAGCAGGACCAGCATTAGATTTGCTGAAGCCGGAGCAACTTAGCTTCTCAGGGCAACCTGTGGTATGGGACCTGGGGTAATTGCCCTGCTTGCTACTCCCTAATGCTGGCCCTGGCTTTTATATGCAGAAAAACAGTTGGTGTGGCAGAGATGGGCCATGGAGTTTTTCTAACATGTTGCAGGGGCCTCAGAGAGAAAAAGGTTGAGAACCCCTGTTCCACACCTCATCCTTCTCAGATTTTGGAAGGCACTACAGATTCTTAAATCTTGGCTTGAGTGCTGTAGCTATCTTTAGAAATTTCACATTTGTATCTTCTTTGCATTTTGTCAAATTTACAGTGAAAGTGTTCTTAAAATGAACAACATGTGTTGGGTCATCATCTGAGACTGCTAGAACATGAAAAATATGGCAGAATGAGGGTAAAACAGAGCAGGAGATGTACAATTCTCCCCCAAGGAGTTCAGTCACAAATTTAATTAACACATTATTTTTTAAACGAGTGTCATCATCATGGAATCATGTCCTCTGGAACGATGGCCAAAAAATGAAGAAGCATATGAATCTTTAGCCCATCCGGCATGTAAATATCTTGTGACACCAGCTATAACAGTGCCCTGGTGACATTGTAATTAAGAAGTGGGCAGCATTATTGCCTGTAAATGTAAATAAACTTGTTTCTCTTAGCGATTGGCTGAACAAGAAGTAGGACTGAGTGGACTTGTAGGCTCTAAAGTTTTACATTGTTTTGGTTTTGAGTGCAGTTATGTAACAAAAAAAACCCTACATTTGTAAGCTGCACTTTAATGATAAAGAAATTGCACTACGGTACTTGTATGAGATGAATTGAAAAATACTATTTCTTTTGTTTATCATTTTTACAGTGCAAATATCTGTAATAAAAAATAATATAAAGTGAGTACTGTACACTTTGTATTCTGTGTTGTAATTGAAATTGATATATTTGAAATTGTAGAAAAACATCCAAAAATATTGAATAAATTTCAGGTGGTATACTATTGTTTAACAGTGCGATGAATCACGATTTTTTTTTAGTTAATTGTGTGAGTTAAATGTGATTAATCAACGGCCCTAATGTGTGTGTGTGTGTTTGTACTATGAAGAAAGGGCTCACACATATGATTCCAAATAATGAATCTTGCAGCTGACAATTTTAAAAATTCCACTTACTTTATATGGAGCAAGCATATTGTATGAAATGCAGTAAGCATGCCAGGACTTAAAAATGGAACTGAACTCAGGTAGTCACATATCAGGACAGACCTTCAGGTCTGGTCAAGCTGCACTCAGCTTCAGAAACCAAGAAGGGGCAGGTGAGCCACCTCTCTTTCCCCCTCTGATATAAATTAGAGAAGTTTCAGGGCTGCTCTAAACTATGCAGAATGCTGTGAGAATCAATGCTAGAGGCTGTTGCTCTACCAAAGGATCACCCAGTCCCGCTCTAGACACACTATTCATCTCTACCCAGTAATAGTAATATGTTTCACTAGAACGTTCTCCACTTTGTTATGTTCACTACCATATCTGAAAGACTGAACATATTTACAAACAATGTAATAGCATATATTTTTTTTCCAGAGAAAAAAATTAAGTAGCATGAGTATGATGCATTTTAGACTATACTGAGAAGTAACATCTGGGACCCAGTCCCAACCGCTGCTGTGACTATTCTGAAGTGCTCCTGTGGCACAATGCAGCTGTTATGCTGGTTTAACCAGCCTGAAGAGCATTTATCCTACATGGCTGAGATAAGATTTAATTAATTGTGGGAGGAGTCTGAGATGGAAATAAGGGAAGTGAGAAAACATAGGAGTGTGGAAAGCTCTTTAAAAGTAGTTCCGTTTGAAGAATTGTTTTTGGTGTTGACGGCTCATTGGGCTTTCCTGGCTATTTGTTTTTAGTTGTATATAGCCAATATAGACATATAATGAAGGATGCTGTATCATTTCCTTTCTATTCACCATTTACAACTTATTGCAGCAATCGTATGTTGTCTTTAACCAATCTTAAACAATTAACAACCAAAAAGTAATATCTAATTTGTTAATGGATTTAATACAGTGATCATGAAAGGAAACATTGCCAGCTGTGGAGACTAAAGGATTTTTTTTTAAATGTACATATCTGCACAACAGAAGCAATGGTGCTGCCCTATCCAACCAATCTGAAAGAGGATAAACATCTTCTAAGAGTGAGTGGGTCAGTATCCATTCCATCATCCCTGCTGAAACACCCAATATGAGCACCAGTTGTGATGGTGTTTTTGCCATTTGGACCTGATCTAAGTTTCTGATCTTGCACCCACTAAAGTCAATGGCAAAGCTTCAATGGTTCTCTATCACGTCCTAAAACTATACATGCAAATAGTATTTCTGTTATCAAACCACTGCACAGAGCCTTGACACACTGTCTGAAGAAAGACTACTTGGCACTGGCAAACCATGATGAGACATCCCTGAGCCTAAGCTGGTTCATATTCTGAGCCATGAGTTATCCTTGAATCCTCATCTGGTGAGGCATCTGAAGTAATTATCTGCAAGACCTGTGATAGCCCCATGCCAATAAAGCATCATCCAGACAACCCAAGGGCCTAACCAGGTGACCCCAAGGCAGGTATTTAGGCTCCTAAAGGAAGCAGCCACTCCAGTCTGTTCAACATTGCTACCTGGCTAAGAGAATTCTCACAGTCTGATAATTCCGATGGGCTGCCCCAGCCTGTGCCTGTTCCTCCTCCTGTTACTCCAGCCTCAGACGGCCCCCCAGCTGTCCTGATTCAAAACTCTCTGGAAGTCAGTATTACAATCTGATATTTGAACATGTAAGAGTTTATCATGACAAGATTATTTTACAATTTATGAAATCCAAGGTTAAAAAGGCATTAAACAGATCTTGTGATGTCTCAGAATTAGAACAAAAGAAAAGGTTGTTACAAGGAGGAGAGAGAAGAATTATTCTTCTTAACTTCTGAGGATAGGACAAAAAGCAATGGGCTTAAATTGCAGCAAGGGGGATTTAGGTTGGACTTTAGGAAAAACTTCCTAACTGTCTGGATGGTTAAGCACTGGAATAAATTGCCTAGGGAGGTTGTGAAATCTCCATCATTGGAGATTTTAAAGAGCAGGTTAGACAAAGACCTGTCAGGGATGGTCTAGATAATACTTAGTCCTGCCATGAGTACAGTGGACTGGAGTAGATGACCTCTCAAGGTCCCTTCCAGTCCCATGATTCTATGAAGAATGGGAGTAAAGTTATTGCCACACCAAATATTTAACTAACATAAATAACAGCTATCAGAGTTATACACAGTGCACACACTAACTTTTCCTATTTATTGCAACACCCTCACAGTGTGTGTGTGATATTAAATTTGAAATACATCTCCGCCACCAGGCTAGGAGCTGCATCCTGACTTCCCCAGTGATTGAGCTGTTTCAGATTAGGCATTCCTGTTAAAATCCTCAGAATAGCTCATTTTGGGATCCAGATATGAACTTTTCAAAGTGGTGAGGAGGGAATCCAGTCAGATCAAGCCTGAGCAGCTCAGGCCCATCTCCCTCCAGTATAGAGAGCTGTGGTAATGCTGGAGTCAATTGTTTTCTGGATCAGGTAAGACAATAACCATCCAAAACCTTTGCATATAGCAAATGGAACTGCAGTCCACTGTTGTTTCCTTTAAACAACTTTCCCATTTAGTCACATTCCATATACATTGAATGCAGTTGTGGAAGAGAAAACAAACAGGCACTGCTGGACTTGTGAAATGAACCACTTAAAGATCCATCCGCACTACTATTGGCACGTGCTTTGCATAAACAATGTATTCCCACCTACATCCCACTAGTTACCAATGTAATAAACCAAAGGTTACTGTTGCAGCTAAGGCTCTTACAGTCTATTATTTCTCAAAATAATCTCCATGTGTGCATAATGATCCCTATTTAACAAATACACTTAATTATGAATTACGGTAACCTTTTGGGTCCCAAAAAGGATTTGTAAGGTTTCCAAAGGGAGCAAAATCTGCTATGGCAGTCTCTAATAGGTACCTATGGCAAAGGATATTAAGGCTACAATCACATATTGGATCCAATATGCATTCAGTGCAGCTCAGGCAAATAGGGTTGCAAAAGTAGCTTTAAGCCAACTTTGCAGCTCCCCAATCCTGGGATCAACCACTCCCAGGGAAATCTAGAGATACCTCAGGGGCCGTTCGAATTTACGCTTACTAGTCCTATGGTGTCAAGGGGTCAATCTGATAGCCAGGGAGATACACGGGAAAGAATCCTCCACTGGCCAGATTCACCAGTTTTAGGGCAGCTTTGTGGCTAGAGACTACTGCAGAGCTCTCAGAAGACACAAGGGAATCTATCCCAAAGTAAAGTAAAGATGAGTAAATTTCATTGACATTTGTGTGTCTGCCAAGAGTTGCTCAGACTCTTGAACAAACTGTCACCCACCCACTTCAACTGGTGGGGGAACTTGCTGGGGACAGCCCCAGCAGCGAGGAAGGGAAACACTTGCCTAAGTAGCTCATAGACGGTCTCTCCCTCGTGGTGTGTATGTGTGCTGATTTAACCACATCCTCCAGCTACAGGGATTTAATCTAGAGCAGGGGCCATGTGGAGTCCTTTTTGCTCCCTGGGTCATGCTGCCAGGCCAGGTCTGTCACCATGACTCTCCCCTATCACTCATGGGAAGGGAGTCCATGGCTCCCTGTAGTGAGGCGGCCTGGCTCCCGGCGGCCCCTGAGAGAGAGGAACCGGAACATCCCCCTCAGTGGGCGGAGCCACTGCCACCTGTTCCCGCCCCCCGGAAGTCAAGGGGCAGGACAGGAAGTATAAAAGCCCGGCCTCAGCACTCAGTTGGAGCCCAGCGGCCGGACGCTCCTGATCGGGCTCCCGCTGGACCGAGCCTGCCCCGAGCCAGGTACCCCGAGGTGGATTGGCCGAGCCTGCCCCGAGCCCGGTACCCTGACGTGGCCGGACCGAGCCTGCCCCGAGCCAGGTACCCCGAGGTGGACTGGCCGAGCCTGCCCCGAGCCCGGTACCACGAGGAGCAGCCCGAGCGTCCCCCTGACCCGAGTCCGGAGGAGCAGCCCGACCTAGACCGTCTTCAGCCCTCCGAGGAGCCCATGGTATGGGACCCCGCTGCCGAGCCCAGCGGGGAGCAGGTACCCGAGGAGGGGGAGATGGAGTGTAGCCCGGGGGGTAGCCGACCCCTGTCCGGCTGAGGGCACTGATGTGCCCATGTCAGTGTGTTGCGGCCAGGATCCCCACTGACTGCAGCGGATCCACGCCGCTGCTAGGGCCCCGGGCTGGGGCACAGTGGAGTGGGTGGGCCTGTGTCCCCCCTGCCACCCCACTCACGGGTGGCAGACTCCCCCCTCCTACCAGCGTTTCGGCCGAGAAGCCTGCACTTACCTGGGCTTCCTGAACTATTGTTACTGCTCAGCTCCTGCTATAAGGACCTGAGCCTGGAACTCTTGTTTATTGCCCCGCCCTGATTGAGGGCCTGGGCTTCCTGAGACTGATACTACTGCTCAGTTCCTGAGGCAAGGACCTGAGCCCTGAACTATTATTACTGCTCAGCTCCGGCTGTAAGGAGCTGAGCCTAGAACTGCTGTGTTGCTGCCCCGCCCTGATTGAGGGCCTGGGTTTAGCTCAGTAACGTTGTGGTGCTCAGCCTGCAGGAAGGACCTGAGCCCCTTGGACCCTTGTGTGGTGCCCAGCCCTGAGCTAGGGCTCGGACTTGCTGACTTGGTGACTGCTCAGCTCTGGCTGCGAGGACCGGAGCCGAGAGCCGGTTTGCCGCCCCGCCCTGACTGAGGGCCGGGGTTTATTGACTTTGTTACTGCTCAGCCTGCAGGAAGGATCTGAGCCGGGAACTAGCGTTTGCTGCCCTGCCCTGCCTGAGGGCCGGGCCCATTGCAGTGACCGCGTGCCTTCTGTTTCAGCCCCTGCCTGAGGGGTGGGACCCTGAGACCTTCAGAACCCGAAGACTGATCCAGGCCGTGAAGTGAGGCGGCCTGGCTCCCGGCGGCCCCTGAGAGGGCACGGCCCCCGTACCGGACTATTACACTCCCCCTCCATTTTCTCTTCCCATTTTTGAGGGAGAAGGGCTTGTGGAATTTCAGCCAAGGGTACAGCCAGCAGCCATTCTGAGGGGGCTAGGTGGAATGCCTGGTCCCTTTCCCCACATCCCTCAGGGCAAGGCACCGGGGGGTCCAGGTGTAGGTAGTAATGGTGCTATCCTGTGAGCACTGGAAGGACCCAGCCCTGCCCTATTAAAGACACTGAGATTCCCTGGGGAGAAAACATGAAGTCTGTTAAAGGTTTTGAGCATATAGCAAGTTCACCATGGAAGTGGCAGCAGGGAGAGTGGCAGGCCTCTGCCCATGCCTTCCAATGCCAGAATTATGCATAACTCCTCTGGGATTGATACTGAAGAAGTTAAAGGGATACAGGAGCAGTGTCCCTGCACTTAAGGTTCTCTAAAGCAGACCAGAAAGGAAGGGGGACATATGTGGTATTGAAGGAATGGGCAGATGAATGCCTGTGCCCCATAAAGGCTGTAAAAGCCTTATTAGAAATCCAGGGCCAGCAGACAGGCCCACTATTCATGGCATCTTCTTGATGAGGTACCAATTCATGCCAGTACTAAGAAAAAAATTGCTCTACTGAGATCTTAACCCTAGTAAACGTGGTACATACCCTTTCAGGATCGGGGTAGCAATGTCAGCAATGTCAGGGGTGCTGATAGGACACTGGCAATTAACATCAACACCCACACCAAAGAAAAGATGGCAGGGAAGGGTAAACCTCTATTTGTGAGCACTCTACACATATTTGTAGTATGTTGGGTTCAGAAGAGGGCAGCAGATCTCAGCTGTTTGCATCCAGTGGAAGAAGAGGCATGCAGTAGGATCAGGCATGCAGTAGGTCTTGAGCTCCTGGGACAGGGTGAGACCTTGCAGATTGAAGTCAGACCTTGGGGCTATCACAGGCTAAGGTCCCCATCCTTCTGCACCCTCTGTCCCCTTTGTGGGCTGTGTGTGCTAGAACTCAGAGCAATCTAAGTCCTGGGGGGTTGGCAGAGGAGAGCCTACCCCGAGTTATGGGTAATATGGTAGGAGCCTGTAAGATTGATGGGCAGGTAGCACCCCTTCCTGTGTTTGACTTTAATAAAAGTTGCAGCTTGCAGCTTAAAATCCATCCATGTCTCTGTCCTCATTTCACTGCTGTGTCCAGATCAATTAAATGAATTAGAATCTCCCCAGGTAATACCAGGTACACTGTCCATGTGCCCATGGTATTATCTTGGACCTGAGAGTCAAAATAAAGACTACACTGTCTAGTTCCTTAGTATCTGTCCTAAGCTTGTCTTATCTAGAGGTTGCTTTCCACGTGACTTAAAAGAGAAATGGAGCTTCTATAGTAGGAAGAGCTTTTTCTCTAAAGGAGTGAGTGGGATACGGAATAGGCTGTCAGTTATAAGCCTCACAGAATGTAAAGGTGTAATGGATGAGTATTATTTGTAGATAGCTGATGAATGACAAGATGATCTTGTAGAAAGTGAACTAGATGAACTCATGGATCTTTCTACCCTGATTTCCTTTGTTCTTATCATACCAAACACGTCACAAAAATTAAGTAAATAACTATGTTCACCCAAAAGTCTCAAATCAGGGTGCTTAGGAGAGCCCAATGGGCATTATCAGTGTGCACTATCTGTGTACAATGCCGAGCTTAACTGCCTGTGAAGGAAGTAGCCTAAAATTTACAGACCACAAGTTACACAGCCTCTCCAGCACTTGCATTCATGGCAAAACCCTTAAAGTGAACATATAATAGAAAAAGGAACCTGTCAAATAAGTAAACACACCCGATACCAATTGTCTGATGGAATGATTATTACATCTGTTAAAATAATAAACCTGTTGAATGACTTAAATCAAAGCAGTTTATGGTAATAAGTATTGGGTGACATGATACTGTATCAGAATAAATGGATTTAAAGAATAGATCTTCTGTACATTAAGGCTACATGTGCTTACAGGGCCCCCACTGTACACAATCAGTGAAGTGTCAAGCAACACATCACATAACCATGGAGAGGAGCTGAGGCTAAAGACAGATATAATAATACTACAGTTTTATCCTATCAGTAAAATGTACACTTTTTCTTATGATGTCTTAAAATATAGCTCCATCTTTTTTTTCCCTTCCTTTAAAATTAAGCTATATTTCATCCACATTGCATTAATTTTGTTAATTCCTAATCCTAGGAGAGAGACTATTATAGCCTGATAACACTGAAAATTTGTGCTGCTTGTTAGATTGCCATTCCATCAAATACTTTTTACATCTATCTATATATAAAAACATAAACCACAGTTATTGATAATGAATCTAATATAATTTTACCAGTAAGTGATAATAATGATACACACTTGTGTTATCAAGTACAAAATATCTATTGTGTAGCTGCTTTTTATTTTAAAGACTATTAAAGTCAAGTAGACATTTAATGGCTTTAGGGAAAGCTTTATTCCAGATTGCAAACTGCTGTTTTGTAAATTAAACATCTACATGCTTTACTCTGTGAAAAACAGACTTACTAAATCCTTTAAAATTATATTGACTTCTTATTTTGAAGTTTATCTAATCCTTTATAGTACCTAAAAGAAAAATGTAATATGAAAACGTCTGGCTAAGATTTACTTCACTAACCCACTTACGCTAAATGTATCTTTTCTCATCAAATCCTATATGTTTTACATGCATCAAAAAATAATTACAGCAACAAATTAATATCACTAAGAGACTTGATATAGGCACTCTGAGGAATAGCATTACAACCATAACTCAGATCTTGTTATCTTCGGGAAAAAATTAGATATTGTTACAGCAGTAAAAGTATACAGTATGTGTCTAATCAGGAGATGAATTTTAAATAAATCCCTTAAGAGGTCTCAAACATAATGAACTTAATGAAAATTAACACAGTGTGAAACAGAGCAGAAATGGAATCATGGACAGCATAAATCAGTGTTCAGACTGGAACTTCTTATAAGCTCATATTATAATTTTCAAAACAATTATCTTAAGAGGTCTTAATAACAAAAAGGGCAATAAAGCTATTATAGCCATCCTCTGGAGTGTTCCTCTTCACCTTGTTATTAAACTGTTCAAACACAACACAAATATTGTGCTCTAGGCTGGATGACCCCTATATTTGTTAACATGAACTGTGCATGTTCCAGAGTGAGGTCACAAAACCCAAGTCAACCTAAAAGCAAAAAGGTTAGGCAATATAAACAACATGTATCAATGTAATTTTCAAAGAGGTATGGATCAAACTCAATTATGAACAGGACAAAATAGATTTTTCTTCTTTTCATCATATTTCCAATTACTGTTGACCCATTTTAATACAGTGACTGTCATGTAACTTTATTATTATTAGTGACTACTTAGCCTGGTCACTTCCTGTTTAGGGAGTGCATTTGTAGGAGGATGTAGTGAATAAAATATGAACATTGTACTTTATCTTTTCTGTCTGCCTGTGACTTGATACTTTCAATAAGTATGTTTATGCAAAATTTATAACACTTCATAAACAATTTTGAGAACAGCTCCATTTTACGTTTGTTTTACAAAGTTAATGACGGTGGTATGGTTTGCATTTTAAAGCCTTTTATCCACCAACGCTTAAGTGACAAACTTCTTTTCAAAAGCATAATACCTAATGTTCAAGCTTAAAAATACTTTAGGGGGAAAAAAAGGGAAAAATATTCTTTGTATGGGAGTGAGCTTGATGAGGAATTTGACGTATTGTCCTGATAATACTAATATTATATGGCAATATCATTCTTTAAAGTGAATTCAGTGCCTATAAACTGCCTCTTGATTATCCACACAACAGTTACCCACAGAGAGCAATATAGCATCCCCATACCAATGAGCCTCAACCTTCAGCTGGAGAGAGCACTTCTACAATTAAGAGAAGAATTTCACCTTTGTTTATTCATATCTTGCTCTCTTGTGAAACTGCCAGCAAGAATGCCAATTAGTGCCAATATGGTTGGCACTTTATGTGTTGTGAATACATATCACTCCTACTACAGAGGATAACTTTTAGGTTCTATCTATGGCCCTGAACCTGCAAAGGGATATGTATATGCATCCTCTTATGCTAGTGCAAAGTTCCACTGAGGTCGATGGTACTGCATGTGTAGATTGTTTACAGCAGACAGGTTTGAACTAGAGACAAAAAATGCCCCCAAACTGACTCCACCCTTGTTAAATTTTGAGGAATTCAGATTAGGGGGAACTGGGTCCAAATTAGTCTCTTTTTTGAGAAAAGTTAATAAATTTTTGGTTGACAGGAACCAAAATGTAAGGTAACCCCATTTTGGGACTCTTGGTCAGAAAGAGGTCTAAACATCACAAGATTTTTGCAGGATACACACTGCGTGCCAGAAATACCCAATCTGTACTTCTCTTCTTGGTATACAACTCACCTAAACATCACCTTTGGATCTTACTGCTTTATCTAAAAATATATAACAACCATGTCTGCCCTCAGGCCTCTCTCTCCCACCAATACACTACCAACCATGTTGGTTCTCTCTTCCTATGAACCCTGAGTCCTGCCTAAGAACCTTTGCTTTCTTCTCATGGATGTGTGGTAGCCTGAACTTCACTACTTGGAATAGGTGCTGGAACTAGTGGTACTGGGGGTGCTATTGCACCCCCGGCTTGAAGTGGTTTCCATTATATACAGGGTTTATAGTTTGGTTCTGTGGCTCTCAGCATCCCCACAATAATAATTGTCCCAGCACCCCTACCTCTTGGATACCTTTCAGGGCTAGTTGTTCCTCTCCTAAGAGTGTTCAGAGGGCACCATATGACAATTCCTCAATCTTACTTATACAGAGATGGGACATCAGGTAGAGCCGCTGCCTCTAACAGAGTCACAGGGTCTTTAGAAGGTTTAAGAAGTGGCCTGACTCCTTACCAACACCATCTTGCACCACCACTGCCCCTGACACATAGGGTACGTCTACTCTACGGGATTATTCCGAATTTACATAAACCGGTTTTGTAAAACAGATTGTATAAAGTCGATTGCACGCGGCCACACAGCGCACAGTAATTCGGCGGTGTGCGTCCATGGTCCGAGGCTAGCGTCGATCTCCGGAGCGTTGCACTGTGGGTAGGTATCCCGAAGCTATCCCATAGTTCCTGCAGTCTCCCCTGCCCCTTGGAATTCTGGGTTGAGATCCCAGTGCCTGATGGGGCAAAAATCATTGACGCGGGTGGTTCTAGGTACAGCCTCACCCCTCCCTCCGTGAAAGCAGCAGACAACCGTTTCGCGCCTTTTTTCCTGGGTGAACTGTGCAGACGCCATAGCACAGCAAGCATGGACCCTGCTCAGCTCAATACCACAATCGTGGACGTTTTAAACACCTCGCGCATTCTCGTGCAGTCTATGGTGAACCAGGACCTGCAAAGCCAGGCGAGGAGGCGGCGGCTACGGCAGCGCGGCGATGAGAGCGATGAGGACATGGACACAGAATTCACTCAAACCGCGGGCCCCTGCGCTTTGGAGATCCTGATGGTAATGGGGCAGGTTCTAGCCATTGAACGCCGATTTTGGGCCCAGGAAACAAGCACAGACTGGTGGGACCGCATTGTGTTGCAGGTGTGGGACGATTCGCAGTGGCTGCAAAACTTTCGCATGCGTAAGGGCACTTTCATGGAACTTTGTGACTTGCTTTCCCCTGCCCTGAAACGCCATAATACCAAGATGAGAGCAGCCCTCACAGTGGAGAAGCGAGTGGCAATAGCCCTCTGGAAGCTTGCAACGCCAGACAGCTACCGGTCAGTCGGGAATCAATTTGGAGTTGGAAAATCTACTGTGGGGGCTGCTGTGATGCAAGTAGCCAAAGCAATCATTAAGCTGCTGCTACGAAAGGTTGTGACTCTGGGAAACGTGCGGGCCATAGTGGATGGCTTTGCTGCAATGGGATTCCCTAACTGTGGGGGGGCGGTAGATGGAACCCATATCCCTATATTGGCACCAGAGCACCAGGGCACCCAGTGCGTAAACCACAAGGGGTACTTTTCCATGGTGCTGCAAGCACTGGTGGATCACAAGGGACGTTTCACCAACATCCACGTGGGATGGCCAGGGAGGGTTCATGACGCTCGCGTCTTCAGAAGCACTACTCTGTTTAAACGGCTGCAGCAAGGGACTTACTTCCCAGACCAGAAAATAACAGTTGGGGATGTTGAAATGCCTGTAGTTATCCTGGGGGACCCAGCCTACCCCTTGATGCCATGGCTCATGAAGCCATACACAGGCAGCCTGGATAGTGGTCAGGAGCTGTTCAACTACAGGCTGAGCAAGTGCAGAATGGTAGTAGAATGTGCCTTTGGCCGTTTAAAGGCACGCTGGCGCACTTACTGACTCGCTCAGACCTCAGCCAAACCAATGTGCCCTATGTTATTGCTGCTTGCTGTGTTCTCCACAATCTCTGTGAGAGTAAGGGGGAGACCTTTATGGCGGGGTGGGAGGCTGAGGCAAATCACCTGGCCGCTGATTATGCGCAGCCAGACACCAGGGAGATTAGAAGAGCACACCAGGAAGCGGTGCGCATCAGAGAAGCTTTGAAAACGAGCTTCATCACTGGCCAGGGTAGGGTGTGACTGCTGTGTTTGTTGATGAACACCCACCCCACTTGATTGAGTCATTCCCTGTAAGCAACCCACCCTCCCCCTTCAATTACAGCTTGCTTATGGAAATAAAGTCACTATAGTTTAAAAATCATGTATTCTTTATTAATTCATTATAAAAAGAGGGAGAGAACTGAGAAGGTAGCCCGGGTGTGGTTTGGGAGGAGGATAGGAGGGATGGAAAAGCACACTAAAGAAATTTCACAGTAATGACAGCCTTCTGGTTGGGCTGTCCACGGGGGTGGAGTGGGCGGGTGCACGAAGCCTCCCCCCACGTGTTCTTACACGTCTGGGTGAGGAGGATGTGGAACATGGTGAGGGGTGAGGGTGGTTATACAGGGGCTGCAGCGGCACTCTGTGATCCTGTTGCCATTCCTGAAGCTCCACCAGATGCCGGAGCATGTCAGTTTGATCACGCAGCAGCCCCAGAGTTGCATCCCGCCACCGCTGATCTTCCTGCCGCCACCTCTGATCTTCCTGCCGATCTTCCTGCTGCCACCTCTCATCTCGGGTGTCCCTCCTGTCCTCATGTTCACTGGCATCTTTCCTGTAACTTGATACCACCTCCTTCCACTCATTCAGATGAGCTCTTTCCTTGCGGGTTACTTCCATTATATCCGAGAACATCTCATCTCGCGTCTTCTTTTTCCTCCACCTTATCTGAGCTAGACTTTGGGATAGAGTAGGGAGGCTTGACAAATTTGCAGCTGCATAAGGGAGGGAAAAAAGGGAGAGAAGTATTTAAAAAGATACATTTTACAGAACAATGGTTATACTCTTTCACAGTGAACAGCACTATTCACCTTACGTAGCACATGTGATTTCACTACAAGGTCGCATTTTTCATCTTAATACTGAGTGCCTGCAGCTCTGGGGTTACAGATCTCACAGACACAGGTCCGGGCATCAGAATTCAGCTGGCATGCGGCCATGGTAAGCCAGTGTCTTTCGGCTTCTGCAGTGCTTTACCCCTCCCCCCACCGCATGGCTGGTACCATGAATGCTCACTGCTAATCTCCCCCCGTCACCCCCCCACACACACACACCGCGTGGCTGTTAGCTGGGAAAATCCCTGCTGACCAAAAGCGAAAAAACTCATCGGTATTTCACTCCTCCCCTCCCCCCACTTGGCTACGTGCAGGAAAGGATTTTTTTTTAAGCTGCAGTTCACGAACCCAGTAGGAAAATGGCCATCTCTGTCCCCTTAATTAAATTCCTGATTTTCAACCAGGTTACCCTGAATGATATCACTTTGCTGAGGATAACACAGCGAGATAAAAAACAGATGTTTCTTGAATGCCAGCAATCACCAGGACCATATGCAGCTATGCTTTGCCATGCAATGATACCCGATTACTTGCTACATGCATGGCATGGTAAAGTGTCCTACCATGGTGGATGGAAAAAGGCTCCCTTGCCCAGAAACCTTCTGCAAAGGCTTTTGGAGTACCTCCAGGACCGCTTCATGGAGATGTCCCTGGAGGATTTCCGCTCAATCCCCAGACATGTTAACAAACTTTTCTAAGTAACTTTACTGGCTGCCAATGCATCCCAAGTCCTCAGGGCAAATCAATCATTAAAAAACGCTTGCTTAAAAAACAATGTTTGATATTTACAAAGGTACACTCACCAGAGGTCCCTTCCATGGCTTCATCGTCTGCAATAGTTGCTTGGGAGGGCTGGAAGGCTAATTCCGTCTGGGTCAGAAAAAGCTCTGGCTGTTGGGGCTAACAGACTGCTGTGTGCTCTCTGCAAGGTTGTCTTCGTCAGCTTCATCATCGTATTCCTCCCCGTCCGCATAATCCTCAGCCATGGCTGAGATTACAACCCCCACCTTGGAATCCACGGACAGGGGTGGGGTAGTTGTGGCGCAGCCCCCTAAAATTGCATGCAGCTCAGCGTAGAAGCGGCATGTTTTTGGCCCTGCACTGGACCTTCCGTTTGCTTCTTTGGTTTTCTGGTAGGCTTGTCTGAGCTCCTTAACTTTCACTCTGCACTGCACTGAGTTCCTGATATGGCCTTTATCCATCATAGCCTTGGAAATTCTTTCAAATACTTTTTCATTTCGTCTTTTGGAACGCAGTTCTGTTAGCACTGAATCCTCTCCTCATTTAGCGATCAGATCCAGTACCTCCCGAGTAGTCCACGCTGGAGCTCTTTTTCGATTGTCAGGAGACTGCATTGTTACCTGTGCAGATGAGCTTGCGTGGTCACCTGTGCTGATGAGCTCTCCACACTGGGGAAGCAGGAAATGAATTTCAAAAGTTTGCGGGGCTTTTCCTGTGTACCTGGCCAGTGCATCCGAGTTCAGAATGCTGTCCAGAGCGGTCACAGTGGTGCACTGTGGGATACCGCCTGGAGGCTAATACCGTCGATTTGCGGCCACACTAACCCTATTCCGGTATGGTAATCCCGATATTAGCGTTACTCCTCTCGTCGGGGAGGAGTACAGAAACCGGTTTAAAGAGCCCTTTATATCGATATAACAGGCCTCGTAGTGTGGACGGGTGCGGCATTAAGTCGGTTTAACGCTGCTAAAATCGGTTTAAACGCGTAGTGTAGACCAGGCCATAGAAACACTCCCTTTCCCAATGCAGCTCCAGAAGACAGCACCACATAAGTCATATGTTGCAGGTTCATCCTACAGTTGGAGTCTTTTCTGAGATTGGAACAAGGGATTTGTTTTTCCATAATGCTTTGCATACATTCCTTGTTTAAAATCAACTAGAGAGTTCACTTTGCATTAGAAATGTAGGAACAATGGAATTGCCATACCAGATCAGAGCAGTAGTTCATCTAGTCCTGTGTCTTGTCTCTGGGTACGTCTACACTACGGGACTATTCCGAATTTGCATAAACCGGTTTTGTAAAACAGATTTTATAAAATCGAGTGCGCGCGGCCACACTAAGCACATTAATTCGGTGGTGTGCATCCGCGGTCCAAGGCTAGCGTCGATTTCTGGAGCGTTGCACTGTGGGTAGCTATTCCCTAGCTATCCCACAGTTCCCGCAGCCTTATTTCCGGGTTGAGATCCCAGTGCCTGATGGGGCAAAAATCATTGTCACGGGTGGTTCTGGGTAAATGTCGTCAGTCACTCCTTCCTCTGGGAAAGCAACGGCAGACAAGCATTTCGCGCCTTTTTTCCCTGGATTGCCCTGGCAGATGCCATAGCATGGCAATCATGGAGCCTGTTTTGCCTTTTGTGACTGTCACCGTATGTGTGCTAGATGCCGCTGACAGAGGCGATTCAGCAGCGCTACACAGCAGCATGCTTTTGCATGACAGCAGAGATGGTTACCAACCATACTGTACCATCTACCAATCCATAAATTGGTAAAAAGATGATCATGGTTACCAGTCCCTTTGCACTGCGCCATCTGTTGCTGTCATAAGTGCCCCTGGCTGCTCTTAGCCAGGGGCGCAAAAGCCAAAATTGGGAATGACTCCCTGAGTCAATCCCTCCTTTATGGTATCAAAAAACAGAATCAGTCCTGCCTAGAATATGGGCAAGTGTACTAGAGAACCACTGTATCATAGAACCAGAGAGCACAGCTGCTCTGTGTCAGATCCTGCAGGAATGATGAGCTGTATGCTATTCACAGGGGGTGCTCCTGCAACAACCCCACCTGTTGATTCCGTTCTTCCCACAGCCTTCCTGGGCTACCATAGCAGTGTCCCCCCACTTGTGTGATGAAGTAATAAAGAATGCAGGAATAAGACACAGTGACTTGTTAGTGATAAATGAGTGGAAGGCAGCCTCCAGCTGCTATGATAGTCCAGACAGGACATTAAGGAGTGTGGAGGAGAGAAGCCCAGCATCCTGCTGCTAGTCCAGGGGCAATTGAATCTTTTCTTTACACACGAAGGGTGGGGGCTGATGAAGCTCAGCCCCCTGTTGCTATGATGAAGACGGTTATCAACCATACTGCACCATCTACCATGAAAAATTAGGTGCACATGACATTGGGGGACCTGACAGTTGCTAGTACGCATGGTTACCAGTCCTTTTGCACTGCACCACGTGCCAAAAAGCTCATGATGATGAGGATGGATACCAGTCATATTGCACCATCAGCCACCCATAGCGGGGGAGGTGGGAGCAAGGATGTTGGTGTTGACTGCTGCAGCATTGCGTCTATCTGCAGCATTTAGTAAAGATAGGGTGACATGTTAAATAGTCACAAGAGGATTTTTTCCCTTTTACTTCTGGGGTGGGTGGGGGGGTGTACATTGCCGAGCTATGCCCTGAACCACCATGGACACTGTTTGTTTGACCCTAGAGGCACTTGGAGCTCAGCCAAGAATGCAAATGCTTTACGGAGACTGCAGGAACTGTGGGATAGCTTGAGTCCTCCAGTCCATGAGCGTCCATTTGATTCTTTGGCTTTCCGTTACGCTTGTCACGCTGCAGTGCACTGAGTCCCTGCTATGGCATCTGTCTGGAGAATTTTTAAAAATGATTCTGAATTTCGTCTTCTATAATGGAGCGCTGATAGAACGGATTTGCCTGCCCTTACTGCGATCACATCCGCATGGTCCATGCTGGAGCTCTTTTTTTATTTTGATTTCGGACTGCATCGCCACCCGTGCTGATCGGAGCTCCACGCTGGGCAAACAGGAAATATTCAAAAGTTCGCAGGGCTTTTCCTGTCTACCTGACCACTGCATCCGAGTTCAGATTGCGGTCCAGAGCGGTCAGTGGTGCACTGTGGGATAGCTCCCGGAGGCCAATACCGTCGATTTGCGGCCACACTAACCCTAATCCGATATGGAAATTCCGATACTAGCGCTACTCCTCTCGTTAGGGAGGAGTACAGAAACCGGTTTAAAGAGCCCTTTATATCGATATAAAGGGCCTCTTGGTGTGGACGGGTGCAGCGTTAAATCGGTTTTATGCTCCTAAAACCGGTTTAAACGCGTAGTGTAGACCAGGCCTCTGACAGTAGCTTGTGCCAGATTCTGTACAGGGAAATGCAAGAAAC